>NW_026704164.1:0-237245 GCF_958295425.1 Solea solea
TCTTATAAGATGTTAACTTTATTTGTGAGGTTTATGTTATGGGACAGTAGAAAATTGAAAAAAATCAGAAAACAGCCGTATACTTGCACAAAAACAGACACAAATAGAAAAACACATCCAAAGAGTGAAATCATTGCAAAATCAAACACTGAGGGCACAGAAGTATATCTTATAAGATTTTAACTTTATTTGTGAGGTTTATGTTATGGGACAGTAGAAAATTGAAAAAAATCAGAAAACAGCCGTATACTTGCTGAATGTGCACAAAAACAGACACAAATAGAAAAACACATCCAAACAGTGAAATCATTCCAAAATCAAACACTGAAGGCATATAACTATATCTTATAAGATGTTAACTTTATTTGTGAGGTTTATGTTATGGGACAGTAGAAAATTGAAAAAAATCAGAAAACAGCCGTATACTTGCACAAAAACAGACACAAATAGAAAAACACATCCAAAGAGTGAAATCATTGCAAAATCAAACACTGAGGGTACAGAAGTATATCTTATAAGATGTTAACTTTATTTGTGAGGTTTATGTTATGGGACAGTAGAAAATTGAAAAAAATCAGAAAACAGCCGTATACTTGCACAAAAACAGACACAAATAGAAAAACACATCCAAAGAGTGAAATCATTGCAAAATCAAACACTGAGGGTACAGAAGTATATCTTATAAGATGTTAACTTTATTTGTGAGGTTTATGTTATGGGACAGTAGAAAATTGAAAAAAATCAGAAAACAGCCGTATACTTGCTGAATGTGCACAAAAACAGACACAAATAGAAAAACACATCCAAAGAGTGAAATCATTGCAAAATCAAACACTGAGGGTAGAGAAGTATATCTTATAAGATTTTAACTTTATTTGTGAGGTTTATGTTATGGGACAGTAGAAAATTGAAAAAAATCAGAAAACAGCCGTATACTTGCACAAAAACAGACACAAATAGAAAAACACATCCAAACAGTGAAATCATTGCAAAATCAAACACTGAGGGTACAGAAGTATATCTTATAAGATTTTTACTTTATTTGTGAGGTTTATGTTATGGGACAGTAGAAAATTGAAAAAAATCAGAAAACAGCCGTATACTTGCACAAAAACAGACACAAATAGAAAAACACATCCAAAGAGTGAAATCATTGTAAAATCAAACACTGAGGGTACAGAAGTATGTCTTATAAGATGTTAACTTTATTTGTGAGGTTTATGTTATGGGACAGTAGAAAATTGAAAAAAATCAGAAAACAGCCGTATACTTGCACAAAAACAGACACAAATAGAAAAACACATCCAAACAGTGAAATCATTGCAAAATCAAACACTGAGGGTACAGAAGTATATCTTATAAGATTTTTACTTTATTTGTGAGGTTTATGTTATGGGACAGTAGAAAATTGAAAAAAATCAGAAAACAGCCGTATACTTGCTGAATGTGCACAAAAACAGACACAAATAGAAAAACACATCCAAAGAGTGAAATCATTGCAAAATCAAACACTGAGGGTACAGAAGTATATCTTATAAGATGTTAACTTTATTTGTGAGGTTTATGTTATGGGACAGTAGAAAATTGAAAAAAATCAGAAAACAGCCGTATACTTGCACAAAAACAGACACAAATAGAAAAACACATCCAAAGAGTGAAATCATTGCAAAATCAAACACTGAGGGTACAGAAGTACATGTTATAAGATGTTAACTTTATTTGTGAGGTTTATGTTATGGGACAGTAGAAAATTGAAAAAAATCAGAAAACAGCCGTATACTTGCTGAATGTGCACAAAAACAAACACAAATAGAAAAACACATCCAAACAGTGAAATCATTGCAAAATCAAACACTGAGGGTACAGAAGTATATCTTATAAGATGTTAACTTTATTTGTGAGGTTTATGTTATGGGACAGTAGAAAATTGAAAAAAATCAGAAAACAGCCCTATACTTGCACAAAAACAGACACAAATAGAAAAACACATCCAAAGAGTGAAATCATTGCAAAATCAAACACTGAGGGTACAGAAGTATATCTTATAAGATTTTTACTTTATTTGTGAGGTTTATGTTATGGGACAGTAGAAAATTGAAAAAAATCAGAAAACAGCCGTATACTTGCTGAATGTGCACAAAAACAGACACAAATAGAAAAACACATCCAAACAGTGAAATCATTGCAAAATCAAACACTGAAGGCATATAACTATATCTTATAAGATTTTAACTTTATTTGTGAGGTTTATGTTATGGGACAGTAGAAAATTGAAAAAAATCAGAAAACAGCCGTATACTTGCTGAATGTGCACAAAAACAGACACAAATAGAAAAACACATCCAAACAGTGAAATCATTGCAAAATCAAACACTGAGGGTACATAAGTATATCTTATAAGATTTTTACTTTATTTGTGAGGTTTATGTTATGGGACAGTAGAAAATTGAAAAAAATCAGAAAACAGCCCTATACTTGCACAAAAACAGACACAAATAGAAAAACACATCCAAACAGTGAAATCATTGCAAAATCAAACACTGAGGGTACAGAAGTATATCTTATAAGATTTTTACTTTATTTGTGAGGTTTATGTTATGGGACAGTAGAAAATTGAAAAAAATCAGAAAACAGCCGTATACTTGCTGAATGTGCACAAAAACAGACACAAATAGAAAAACACATCCAAAGAGTGAAATCATTGCAAAATCAAACACTGAGGGTACAGAAGTATATCTTATAAGATGTTAACTTTATTTGTGAGGTTTATGTTATGGGACAGTAGAAAATTGAAAAAAATCAGAAAACAGCCGTATACTTGCACAAAAACAGACACAAATAGAAAAACACATCCAAAGAGTGAAATCATTGCAAAATCAAACACTGAGGGTACAGAAGTATATCTTATAAGATGTTAACTTTATTTGTGAGGTTTATGTTATGGGACAGTAGAAAATTGAAAAAAATCAGAAAACAGCCGTATACTTGCTGAATGTGCACAAAAACAGACACAAATAGAAAAACACATCCAAACAGTGAAATCATTGCAAAATCAAACACTGAGGGTACAGAAGTATATCTTATAAGATGTTAACTTTATTTGTGAGGTTTATGTTATGGGACAGTAGAAAATTGAAAAAAATCAGAAAACAGCCGTATACTTGCACAAAAACAGACACAAATAGAAAAACACATCCAAACAGTGAAATCATTGCAAAATCAAACACTGAGGGTACAGAAGTATATCTTATAAGATTTTTACTTTATTTGTGAGGTTTATGTTATGGGACAGTAGAAAATTGAAAAAAATCAGAAAACAGCCGTATACTTGCTGAATGTGCACAAAAACAGACACAAATAGAAAAACACATCCAAACAGTGAAATCATTGCAAAATCAAACACTGAGGGTACAGAAGTATATCTTATAAGATGTTAACTTTATTTGTGAGGTTTATGTTATGGGACAGTAGAAAATTGAAAAAAATCAGAAAACAGCCCTATACTTGCACAAAAACAGACACAAATAGAAAAACACATCCAAAGAGTGAAATCATTGCAAAATCAAACACTGAGGGTACAGAAGTATATCTTATAAGATTTTTACTTTATTTGTGAGGTTTATGTTATGGGACAGTAGAAAATTGAAAAAATCAGAAAACAGCCGTATACTTGCTGAATGTGCACAAAAACAGACACAAATAGAAAAACACATCCAAACAGTGAAATCATTGCAAAATCAAACACTGAAGGCATATAACTATATCTTATAAGATTTTAACTTTATTTGTGAGGTTTATGTTATGGGACAGTAGAAAATTGAAAAAAATCAGAAAACAGCCGTATACTTGCTGAATGTGCACAAAAACAGACACAAATAGAAAAACACATCCAAACAGTGAAATCATTGCAAAATCAAACACTGAGGGTACAGAAGTATATCTTATAAGATTTTTACTTTATTTGTGAGGTTTATGTTATGGGACAGTAGAAAATTTAAAAAAATCAGAAAACAGCCGTATACTTGCACAAAAACAGACACAAATAGAAAAACACATCCAAAGAGTGAAATCATTGCAAAATCAAACACTGAGGGTACAGAAGTATATCTTATAAGATGTTAACTTTATTTGTGAGGTTTATGTTATGGGACAGTAGAAAATTGAAAAAAATCAGAAAACAGCCGTATACTTGCTGAATGTGCACAAAAACAGACACAAATAGAAAAACACATCCAAAGAGTGAAATCATTGCAAAATCAAACACTGAGGGTACAGAAGTATATCTTATAAGATGTTAACTTTATTTGTGAGGTTTATGTTATGGGACAGTAGAAAATTGAAAAAAATCAGAAAACAGCCGTATACTTGCTGAATGTGCACAAAAACAGACACAAATAGAAAAACACATCCAAAGAGTGAAATCATTGCAAAATCAAACACTGAGGGTACAGAAGTATATCTTATAAGATGTTAACTTTATTTGTGAGGTTTATGTTATGGGACAGTAGAAAATTGAAAAAAATCAGAAAACAGCCGTATACTTGCACAAAAACAGACACAAATAGAAAAACACATCCAAAGAGTGAAATCATTGCAAAATCAAACACTGAGGGTACAGAAGTATATCTTATAAGATGTTAACTTTATTTGTGAGGTTTATGTTATGGGACAGTAGAAAATTGAAAAAAATCAGAAAACAGCCGTATACTTGCTGAATGTGCACAAAAACAGACACAAATAGAAAAACACATCCAAAGAGTGAAATCATTGCAAAATCAAACACTGAGGGTACAGAAGTATATCTTATAAGATGTTAACTTTATTTGTGAGGTTTATGTTATGGGACAGTAGAAAATTGAAAAAAATCAGAAAACAGCCCTATACTTGCACAAAAACAGACACAAATAGAAAAACACATCCAAAGAGTGAAATCATTGCAAAATCAAACACTGAGGGTACAGAAGTATATCTTATAAGATTTTTACTTTATTTGTGAGGTTTATGTTATGGGACAGTAGAAAATTGAAAAAAATCAGAAAACAGCCGTATACTTGCTGAATGTGCACAAAAACAGACACAAATAGAAAAACACATCCAAACAGTGAAATCATTGCAAAATCAAACACTGAGGGTACAGAAGTATATCTTATAAGATGTTAACTTTATTTGTGAGGTTTATGTTATGGGACAGTAGAAAATTGAAAAAAATCAGAAAACAGCCGTATACTTGCACAAAAACAGACACAAATAGAAAAACACATCCAAACAGTGAAATCATTGCAAAATCAAACACTGAGGGCACAGAAGTATATCTTATAAGATTTTAACTTTATTTGTGAGGTTTATGTTATGGGACAGTAGAAAATTGAAAAAAATCAGAAAACAGCCGTATACTTGCTGAATGTGCACAAAAACAGACACAAATAGAAAAACACATCCAAACAGTGAAATCATTCCAAAATCAAACACTGAAGGCATATAACTATATCTTATAAGATGTTAACTTTATTTGTGAGGTTTATGTTATGGGACAGTAGAAAATTGAAAAAAATCAGAAAACAGCCGTATACTTGCACAAAAACAGACACAAATAGAAAAACACATCCAAAGAGTGAAATCATTGCAAAATCAAACACTGAGGGTACAGAAGTATATCTTATAAGATGTTAACTTTATTTGTGAGGTTTATGTTATGGGACAGTAGAAAATTGAAAAAAATCAGAAAACAGCCGTATACTTGCACAAAAACAGACACAAATAGAAAAACACATCCAAAGAGTGAAATCATTGCAAAATCAAACACTGAGGGTACAGAAGTATATCTTATAAGATGTTAACTTTATTTGTGAGGTTTATGTTATGGGACAGTAGAAAATTTAAAAAAATCAGAAAACAGCCATATACTTGCTGAATGTGCACAAAAACAGACACAAATAGAAAAACACATCCAAACAGTGAAATCATTGCAAAATCAAACACTGAGGGTACAGAAGTATATCTTATAAGATGTTAACTTTATTTGTGAGGTTTATGTTATGGGACAGTAGAAAATTGAAAAAAATCAGAAAACAGCCGTATACTTGCTGAATGTGCACAAAAACAGACACAAATAGAAAAACACATCCAAAGAGTGAAATCATTGCAAAATCAAACACTGAGGGTAGAGAAGTATATCTTATAAGATTTTAACTTTATTTGTGAGGTTTATGTTATGGGACAGTAGAAAATTGAAAAAAATCAGAAAACAGCCGTATACTTGCACAAAAACAGACACAAATAGAAAAACACATCCAAACAGTGAAATCATTGCAAAATCAAACACTGAGGGTACAGAAGTATATCTTATAAGATTTTTACTTTATTTGTGAGGTTTATGTTATGGGACAGTAGAAAATTGAAAAAAATCAGAAAACAGCCGTATACTTGCACAAAAACAGACACAAATAGAAAAACACATCCAAAGAGTGAAATCATTGCAAAATCAAACACTGAGGGTACAGAAGTATATCTTATAAGATGTTAACTTTATTTGTGAGGTTTATGTTATGGGACAGTAGAAAATTGAAAAAAATCAGAAAACAGCCGTATACTTGCACAAAAACAGACACAAATAGAAAAACACATCCAAACAGTGAAATCATTGCAAAATCAAACACTGAGGGTACAGAAGTATATCTTATAAGATTTTTACTTTATTTGTGAGGTTTATGTTATGGGACAGTAGAAAATTGAAAAAAATCAGAAAACAGCCGTATACTTGCTGAATGTGCACAAAAACAGACACAAATAGAAAAACACATCCAAAGAGTGAAATCATTGCAAAATCAAACACTGAGGGTACAGAAGTATATCTTATAAGATGTTAACTTTATTTGTGAGGTTTATGTTATGGGACAGTAGAAAATTGAAAAAAATCAGAAAACAGCCGTATACTTGCACAAAAACAGACACAAATAGAAAAACACATCCAAAGAGTGAAATCATTGCAAAATCAAACACTGAGGGTACAGAAGTATATCTTATAAGATGTTAACTTTATTTGTGAGGTTTATGTTATGGGACAGTAGAAAATTGAAAAAAATCAGAAAACAGCCGTATACTTGCTGAATGTGCACAAAAACAGACACAAATAGAAAAACACATCCAAACAGTGAAATCATTGCAAAATCAAACACTGAGGGTACAGAAGTATATCTTATAAGATGTTAACTTTATTTGTGAGGTTTATGTTATGGGACAGTAGAAAATTGAAAAAAATCAGAAAACAGCCCTATACTTGCACAAAAACAGACACAAATAGAAAAACACATCCAAAGAGTGAAATCATTGCAAAATCAAACACTGAGGGTACAGAAGTATATCTTATAAGATTTTTACTTTATTTGTGAGGTTTATGTTATGGGACAGTAGAAAATTGAAAAAAATCAGAAAACAGCCGTATACTTGCTGAATGTGCACAAAAACAGACACAAATAGAAAAACACATCCAAACAGTGAAATCATTGCAAAATCAAACACTGAAGGCATATAACTATATCTTATAAGATTTTAACTTTATTTGTGAGGTTTATGTTATGGGACAGTAGAAAATTGAAAAAAATCAGAAAACAGCCGTATACTTGCTGAATGTGCACAAAAACAGACACAAATAGAAAAACACATCCAAACAGTGAAATCATTGCAAAATCAAACACTGAGGGTACAGAAGTATATCTTATAAGATTTTTACTTTATTTGTGAGGTTTATGTTATGGGACAGTAGAAAATTGAAAAAAATCAGAAAACAGCCGTATACTTGCACAAAAACAGACACAAATAGAAAAACACATCCAAAGAGTGAAATCATTGCAAAATCAAACACTGAGGGTACAGAAGTATATCTTATAAGATGTTAACTTTATTTGTGAGGTTTATGTTATGGGACAGTAGAAAATTGAAAAAAATCAGAAAACAGCCGTATACTTGCTGAATGTGCACAAAAACAGACACAAATAGAAAAACACATCCAAAGAGTGAAATCATTGCAAAATCAAACACTGAGGGTACAGAAGTATATCTTATAAGATGTTAACTTTATTTGTGAGGTTTATGTTATGGGACAGTAGAAAATTGAAAAAAATCAGAAAACAGCCGTATACTTGCTGAATGTGCACAAAAACAGACACAAATAGAAAAACACATCCAAACAGTGAAATCATTGCAAAATCAAACACTGAGGGTACAGAAGTATATCTTATAAGATGTTAACTTTATTTGTGAGGTTTATGTTATGGGACAGTAGAAAATTGAAAAAAATCAGAAAACAGCCGTATACTTGCTGAATGTGCACAAAAACAGACACAAATAGAAAAACACATCCAAACAGTGAAATCATTGCAAAATCAAACACTGAGGGTACAGAAGTATATCTTATAAGATGTTAACTTTATTTGTGAGGTTTATGTTATGGGACAGTAGAAAATTGAAAAAAATCAGAAAACAGCCGTATACTTGCACAAAAACAGACACAAATAGAAAAACACATCCAAACAGTGAAATCATTGCAAAATCAAACACTGAGGGCACAGAAGTATATCTTATAAGATTTTAACTTTATTTGTGAGGTTTATGTTATGGGACAGTAGAAAATTGAAAAAAATCAGAAAACAGCCGTATACTTGCTGAATGTGCACAAAAACAGACACAAATAGAAAAACACATCCAAACAGTGAAATCATTCCAAAATCAAACACTGAAGGCATATAACTATATCTTATAAGATGTTAACTTTATTTGTGAGGTTTATGTTATGGGACAGTAGAAAATTGAAAAAAATCAGAAAACAGCCGTATACTTGCACAAAAACAGACACAAATAGAAAAACACATCCAAAGAGTGAAATCATTGCAAAATCAAACACTGAGGGTACAGAAGTATATCTTATAAGATGTTAACTTTATTTGTGAGGTTTATGTTATGGGACAGTAGAAAATTGAAAAAAATCAGAAAACAGCCGTATACTTGCACAAAAACAGACACAAATAGAAAAACACATCCAAAGAGTGAAATCATTGCAAAATCAAACACTGAGGGTACAGAAGTATATCTTATAAGATGTTAACTTTATTTGTGAGGTTTATGTTATGGGACAGTAGAAAATTGAAAAAAATCAGAAAACAGCCGTATACTTGCTGAATGTGCACAAAAACAGACACAAATAGAAAAACACATCCAAACAGTGAAATCATTGCAAAATCAAACACTGAGGGTACAGAAGTATATCTTATAAGATGTTAACTTTATTTGTGAGGTTTATGTTATGGGACAGTAGAAAATTGAAAAAAATCAGAAAACAGCCGTATACTTGCACAAAAACAGACACAAATAGAAAAACACATCCAAACAGTGAAATCATTGCAAAATCAAACACTGAGGGCACAGAAGTATATCTTATAAGATTTTAACTTTATTTGTGAGGTTTATGTTATGGGACAGTAGAAAATTGAAAAAAATCAGAAAACAGCCGTATACTTGCTGAATGTGCACAAAAACAGACACAAATAGAAAAACACATCCAAACAGTGAAATCATTCCAAAATCAAACACTGAAGGCATATAACTATATCTTATAAGATGTTAACTTTATTTGTGAGGTTTATGTTATGGGACAGTAGAAAATTGAAAAAAATCAGAAAACAGCCGTATACTTGCACAAAAACAGACACAAATAGAAAAACACATCCAAAGAGTGAAATCATTGCAAAATCAAACACTGAGGGTACAGAAGTATATCTTATAAGATGTTAACTTTATTTGTGAGGTTTATGTTATGGGACAGTAGAAAATTGAAAAAAATCAGAAAACAGCCGTATACTTGCACAAAAACAGACACAAATAGAAAAACACATCCAAAGAGTGAAATCATTGCAAAATCAAACACTGAGGGTACAGAAGTATATCTTATAAGATGTTAACTTTATTTGTGAGGTTTATGTTATGGGACAGTAGAAAATTTAAAAAAATCAGAAAACAGCCATATACTTGCTGAATGTGCACAAAAACAGACACAAATAGAAAAACACATCCAAACAGTGAAATCATTGCAAAATCAAACACTGAGGGTACAGAAGTATATCTTATAAGATGTTAACTTTATTTGTGAGGTTTATGTTATGGGACAGTAGAAAATTGAAAAAAATCAGAAAACAGCCGTATACTTGCTGAATGTGCACAAAAACAGACACAAATAGAAAAACACATCCAAAGAGTGAAATCATTGCAAAATCAAACACTGAGGGTAGAGAAGTATATCTTATAAGATTTTAACTTTATTTGTGAGGTTTATGTTATGGGACAGTAGAAAATTGAAAAAAATCAGAAAACAGCCGTATACTTGCACAAAAACAGACACAAATAGAAAAACACATCCAAACAGTGAAATCATTGCAAAATCAAACACTGAGGGCACAGAAGTATATCTTATAAGATTTTAACTTTATTTGTGAGGTTTATGTTATGGGACAGTAGAAAATTGAAAAAAATCAGAAAACAGCCGTATACTTGCTGAATGTGCACAAAAACAGACACAAATAGAAAAACACATCCAAACAGTGAAATCATTCCAAAATCAAACACTGAAGGCATATAACTATATCTTATAAGATGTTAACTTTATTTGTGAGGTTTATGTTATGGGACAGTAGAAAATTGAAAAAAATCAGAAAACAGCCGTATACTTGCACAAAAACAGACACAAATAGAAAAACACATCCAAAGAGTGAAATCATTGCAAAATCAAACACTGAGGGTACAGAAGTATATCTTATAAGATGTTAACTTTATTTGTGAGGTTTATGTTATGGGACAGTAGAAAATTGAAAAAAATCAGAAAACAGCCGTATACTTGCACAAAAACAGACACAAATAGAAAAACACATCCAAAGAGTGAAATCATTGCAAAATCAAACACTGAGGGTACAGAAGTATATCTTATAAGATGTTAACTTTATTTGTGAGGTTTATGTTATGGGACAGTAGAAAATTTAAAAAAATCAGAAAACAGCCATATACTTGCTGAATGTGCACAAAAACAGACACAAATAGAAAAACACATCCAAACAGTGAAATCATTGCAAAATCAAACACTGAGGGTACAGAAGTATATCTTATAAGATGTTAACTTTATTTGTGAGGTTTATGTTATGGGACAGTAGAAAATTGAAAAAAATCAGAAAACAGCCGTATACTTGCTGAATGTGCACAAAAACAGACACAAATAGAAAAACACATCCAAAGAGTGAAATCATTGCAAAATCAAACAGTGAGGGTAGAGAAGTATATCTTATAAGATTTTAACTTTATTTGTGAGGTTTATGTTATGGGACAGTAGAAAATTGAAAAAAATCAGAAAACAGCCGTATACTTGCACAAAAACAGACACAAATAGAAAAACACATCCAAACAGTGAAATCATTGCAAAATCAAACACTGAGGGTACAGAAGTATATCTTATAAGATTTTTACTTTATTTGTGAGGTTTATGTTATGGGACAGTAGAAAATTGAAAAAAATCAGAAAACAGCCGTATACTTGCACAAAAACAGACACAAATAGAAAAACACATCCAAAGAGTGAAATCATTGCAAAATCAAACACTGAGGGTACAGAAGTATATCTTATAAGATGTTAACTTTATTTGTGAGGTTTATGTTATGGGACAGTAGAAAATTGAAAAAAATCAGAAAACAGCCGTATACTTGCACAAAAACAGACACAAATAGAAAAACACATCCAAAGAGTGAAATCATTGCAAAATCAAACACTGAGGGTACAGAAGTATATCTTATAAGATGTTAACTTTATTTGTGAGGTTTATGTTATGGGACAGTAGAAAATTGAAAAAAATCAGAAAACAGCCGTATACTTGCTGAATGTGCACAAAAACAGACACAAATAGAAAAACACATCCAAACAGTGAAATCATTGCAAAATCAAACACTGAGGGTACAGAAGTATATCTTATAAGATGTTAACTTTATTTGTGAGGTTTATGTTATGGGACAGTAGAAAATTGAAAAAAATCAGAAAACAGCCCTATACTTGCACAAAAACAGACACAAATAGAAAAACACATCCAAAGAGTGAAATCATTGCAAAATCAAACACTGAGGGTACAGAAGTATATCTTATAAGATTTTTACTTTATTTGTGAGGTTTATGTTATGGGACAGTAGAAAATTGAAAAAAATCAGAAAACAGCCGTATACTTGCTGAATGTGCACAAAAACAGACACAAATAGAAAAACACATCCAAACAGTGAAATCATTGCAAAATCAAACACTGAGGGTACAGAAGTATATCTTATAAGATGTTAACTTTATTTGTGAGGTTTATGTTATGGGACAGTAGAAAATTGAAAAAAATCAGAAAACAGCCGTATACTTGCTGAATGTGCACAAAAACAGACACAAATAGAAAAACACATCCAAACAGTGAAATCATTGCAAAATCAAACACTGAGGGTACAGAAGTATATCTTATAAGATTTTTACTTTATTTGTGAGGTTTATGTTATGGGACAGTAGAAAATTGAAAAAAATCAGAAAACAGCCGTATACTTGCACAAAAACAGACACAAATAGAAAAACACATCCAAAGAGTGAAATCATTGCAAAATCAAACACTGAGGGTACAGAAGTATATCTTATAAGATGTTAACTTTATTTGTGAGGTTTATGTTATGGGACAGTAGAAAATTGAAAAAAATCAGAAAACAGCCGTATACTTGCTGAATGTGCACAAAAACAGACACAAATAGAAAAACACATCCAAAGAGTGAAATCATTGCAAAATCAAACACTGAGGGTACAGAAGTATATCTTATAAGATGTTAACTTTATTTGTGAGGTTTATGTTATGGGACAGTAGAAAATTGAAAAAAATCAGAAAACAGCCGTATACTTGCACAAAAACAGACACAAATAGAAAAACACATCCAAACAGTGAAATCATTGCAAAATCAAACACTGAGGGCACAGAAGTATATCTTATAAGATTTTAACTTTATTTGTGAGGTTTATGTTATGGGACAGTAGAAAATTGAAAAAAATCAGAAAACAGCCGTATACTTGCTGAATGTGCACAAAAACAGACACAAATAGAAAAACACATCCAAACAGTGAAATCATTCCAAAATCAAACACTGAAGGCATATAACTATATCTTATAAGATGTTAACTTTATTTGTGAGGTTTATGTTATGGGACAGTAGAAAATTGAAAAAAATCAGAAAACAGCCGTATACTTGCACAAAAACAGACACAAATAGAAAAACACATCCAAAGAGTGAAATCATTGCAAAATCAAACACTGAGGGTACAGAAGTATATCTTATAAGATGTTAACTTTATTTGTGAGGTTTATGTTATGGGACAGTAGAAAATTGAAAAAAATCAGAAAACAGCCGTATACTTGCACAAAAACAGACACAAATAGAAAAACACATCCAAAGAGTGAAATCATTGCAAAATCAAACACTGAGGGTACAGAAGTATATCTTATAAGATGTTAACTTTATTTGTGAGGTTTATGTTATGGGACAGTAGAAAATTTAAAAAAATCAGAAAACAGCCATATACTTGCTGAATGTGCACAAAAACAGACACAAATAGAAAAACACATCCAAACAGTGAAATCATTGCAAAATCAAACACTGAGGGTACAGAAGTATATCTTATAATATGTTAACTTTATTTGTGAGGTTTATGTTATGGGACAGTAGAAAATTGAAAAAAATCAGAAAACAGCCGTATACTTGCTGAATGTGCACAAAAACAGACACAAATAGAAAAACACATCCAAAGAGTGAAATCATTGCAAAATCAAACACTGAGGGTAGAGAAGTATATCTTATAAGATTTTAACTTTATTTGTGAGGTTTATGTTATGGGACAGTAGAAAATTGAAAAAAATCAGAAAACAGCCGTATACTTGCACAAAAACAGACACAAATAGAAAAACACATCCAAACAGTGAAATCATTGCAAAATCAAACACTGAGGGTACAGAAGTATATCTTATAAGATTTTTACTTTATTTGTGAGGTTTATGTTATGGGACAGTAGAAAATTGAAAAAAATCAGAAAACAGCCGTATACTTGCTGAATGTGCACAAAAACAGACACAAATAGAAAAACACATCCAAACAGTGAAATCATTGCAAAATCAAACACTGAAGGCATATAACTATATCTTATAAGATTTTAACTTTATTTGTGAGGTTTATGTTATGGGACAGTAGAAAATTGAAAAAAATCAGAAAACAGCCGTATACTTGCACAAAAACAGACACAAATAGAAAAACACATCCAAAGAGTGAAATCATTGCAAAATCAAACACTGAGGGTACAGAAGTATATCTTATAAGATGTTAACTTTATTTGTGAGGTTTATGTTATGGGACAGTAGAAAATTGAAAAAAATCAGAAAACAGCCGTATACTTGCTGAATGTGCACAAAAACAGACACAAATAGAAAAACACATCCAAAGAGTGAAATCATAGCAAAATCAAACACTGAGGGTACAGACATATATCTTATAAGATGTTAACTTTATTTGTGAGGTTTATGTTATGGGACAGTAGAAAATTGAAAAAAATCAGAAAACAGCCGTATACTTGCACAAAAACAGACACAAATAGAAAAACACATCCAAACAGTGAAATCATTGCAAAATCAAACACTGAAGGCATATAACTATATCTTATAACATTTTAACTTTATTTGTGAGGTTTATGTTATGGGACAGTAGAAAATTGAAAAAAATCAGAAAACAGCCGTATACTTGCTGAATGTGCACAAAAACAGACACAAATAGAAAAACACATCCAAACAGTGAAATCATTGCAAAATCAAACACTGAGGGTACAGAAGTATATCTTATAAGATTTTTACTTTATTTGTGAGGTTTATGTTATGGGACAGTAGAAAATTGAAAAAAATCAGAAAACAGCCGTATACTTGCACAAAAACAGACACAAATAGAAAAACACATCCAAAGAGTGAAATCATTGCAAAATCAAACACTGAGGGTACAGAAGTATATCTTATAAGATGTTAACTTTATTTGTGAGGTTTATGTTATGGGACAGTAGAAAATTGAAAAAAATCAGAAAACAGCCGTATACTTGCTGAATGTGCACAAAAACAGACACAAATAGAAAAACACATCCAAAGAGTGAAATCATTGCAAAATCAAACACTGAGGGTACAGAAGTATATCTTATAAGATGTTAACTTTATTTGTGAGGTTTATGTTATGGGACAGTAGAAAATTGAAAAAAATCAGAAAACAGCCGTATACTTGCTGAATGTGCACAAAAACAGACACAAATAGAAAAACACATCCAAACAGTGAAATCATTGCAAAATCAAACACTGAAGGCATATAACTATATCTTATAAGATTTTAACTTTATTTGTGAGGTTTATGTTATGGGACAGTAGAAAATTGAAAAAAATCAGAAAACAGCCGTATACTTGCTGAATGTGCACAAAAACAGACACAAATAGAAAAACACATCCAAAGAGTGAAATCATAGCAAAATCAAACACTGAGGGTACAGACATATATCTTATAAGATGTTAACTTTATTTGTGAGGTTTATGTTATGGGACAGTAGAAAATTGAAAAAAATCAGAAAACAGCCGTATACTTGCACAAAAACAGACACAAATAGAAAAACACATCCAAACAGTGAAATCATTGCAAAATCAAACACTGAAGGCATATAACTATATCTTATAACATTTTAACTTTATTTGTGAGGTTTATGTTATGGGACAGTAGAAAATTGAAAAAAATCAGAAAACAGCCGTATACTTGCTGAATGTGCACAAAAACAGACACAAATAGAAAAACACATCCAAAGAGTGAAATCATTGCAAAATCAAACACTGAGGGTACAGAAGTATATCTTATAAGATGTTAACTTTATTTGTGAGGTTTATGTTATGGGACAGTAGAAAATTGAAAAAAATCAGAAAACAGCCCTATACTTGCACAAAAACAGACACAAATAGAAAAACACATCCAAAGAGTGAAATCATTGCAAAATCAAACACTGAGGGTACAGAAGTATATCTTATAAGATTTTAACTTTATTTGTGAGGTTTATGTTATGGGACAGTAGAAAATTGAAAAAAATCAGAAAACAGCCGTATACTTGCTGAATGTGCACAAAAACAGACACAAATAGAAAAACACATCCAAACAGTGAAATCATTGCAAAATCAAACACTGAGGGTACAGAAGTATATCTTATAAGATGTTAACTTTATTTGTGAGGTTTATGTTATGGGACAGTAGAAAATTGAAAAAAATCAGAAAACAGCCGTATACTTGCACAAAAACAGACACAAATAGAAAAACACATCCAAACAGTGAAATCATTGCAAAATCAAACACTGAGGGCACAGAAGTATATCTTATAAGATTTTAACTTTATTTGTGAGGTTTATGTTATGGGACAGTAGAAAATTGAAAAAAATCAGAAAACAGCCGTATACTTGCTGAATGTGCACAAAAACAGACACAAATAGAAAAACACATCCAAACAGTGAAATCATTCCAAAATCAAACACTGAAGGCATATAACTATATCTTATAAGATGTTAACTTTATTTGTGAGGTTTATGTTATGGGACAGTAGAAAATTGAAAAAAATCAGAAAACAGCCGTATACTTGCACAAAAACAGACACAAATAGAAAAACACATCCAAAGAGTGAAATCATTGCAAAATCAAACACTGAGGGTACAGAAGTATATCTTATAAGATGTTAACTTTATTTGTGAGGTTTATGTTATAGGACAGTAGAAAATTGAAAAAAATCAGAAAACAGCCGTATACTTGCACAAAAACAGACACAAATAGAAAAACACATCCAAAGAGTGAAATCATTGCAAAATAAAACACTGAGGGTACAGAAGTATATCTTATAAGATGTTAACTTTATTTGTGAGGTTTATGTTATGGGACAGTAGAAAATTGAAAAAAATCAGAAAACAGCCGTATACTTGCTGAATGTGCACAAAAACAGACACAAATAGAAAAACACATCCAAACAGTGAAATCATTGCAAAATCAAACACTGAGGGTACAGAAGTATATCTTATAAGATGTTAACTTTATTTGTGAGGTTTATGTTATGGGACAGTAGAAAATTGAAAAAAATCAGAAAACAGCCGTATACTTGCTGAATGTGCACAAAAACAGACACAAATAGAAAAACACATCCAAACAGTGAAATCATTGCAAAATCAAACACTGAAGGCATATAACTATATCTTATAAGATTTTAACTTTATTTGTGAGGTTTATGTTATGGGACAGTAGAAAATTGAAAAAAATCAGAAAACAGCCGTATACTTGCTGAATGTGCACAAAAACAGACACAAATAGAAAAACACATCCAAACAGTGAAATCATTGCAAAATCAAACACTGAGGGTAGAGAAGTATATCTTATAAGATTTTAACTTTATTTGTGAGGTTTATGTTATGGGACAGTAGAAAATTGAAAAAAATCAGAAAACAGCCGTATACTTGCACAAAAACAGACACAAATAGAAAAACACATCCAAACAGTGAAATCATTGCAAAATCAAACACTGAGGGTACAGAAGTATATCTTATAAGATTTTTACTTTATTTGTGAGGTTTATGTTATGGGACAGTAGAAAATTGAAAAAAATCAGAAAACAGCCGTATACTTGCACAAAAACAGACACAAATAGAAAAACACATCCAAAGAGTGAAATCATTGCAAAATCAAACACTGAGGGTACAGAAGTATATCTTATAAGATGTTAACTTTATTTGTGAGGTTTATGTTATGGGACAGTAGAAAATTGAAAAAAATCAGAAAACAGCCGTATACTTGCTGAATGTGCACAAAAACAGACACAAATAGAAAAACACATCCAAACAGTGAAATCATTGCAAAATCAAACACTGAGGGTACAGAAGTATATCTTATAAGATGTTAACTTTATTTGTGAGGTTTATGTTATGGGACAGTAGAAAATTGAAAAAAATCAGAAAACAGCCGTATACTTGCACAAAAACAGACACAAATAGAAAAACACATCCAAAGAGTGAAATCATTGCAAAATCAAACACTGAGGGTACAGAAGTATATCTTATAAGATGTTAACTTTATTTGTGAGGTTTATGTTATGGGACAGTAGAAAATTTAAAAAAATCAGAAAACAGCCGTATACTTGCTGAATGTGCACAAAAACAGACACAAATAGAAAAACACATCCAAACAGTGAAATCATTGCAAAATCAAACACTGAGGGTACAGAAGTATATCTTATAAGATGTTAACTTTATTTGTGAGGTTTATGTTATGGGACAGTAGAAAATTGAAAAAAATCAGAAAACAGCCGTATACTTGCTGAATGTGCACAAAAACAGACACAAATAGAAAAACACATCCAAACAGTGAAATCATTGCAAAATCAAACACTGAAGGCATATAACTATATCTTATAAGATTTTAACTTTATTTGTGAGGTTTATGTTATGGGACAGTAGAAAATTGAAAAAAATCAGAAAACAGCCGTATACTTGCTGAATGTGCACAAAAACAGACACAAATAGAAAAACACATCCAAACAGTGAAATCATTGCAAAATCAAACACTGAGGGTAGAGAAGTATATCTTATAAGATTTTAACTTTATTTGTGAGGTTTATGTTATGGGACAGTAGAAAATTGAAAAAAATCAGAAAACAGCCGTATACTTGCACAAAAACAGACACAAATAGAAAAACACATCCAAACAGTGAAATCATTGCAAAATCAAACACTGAGGGTACAGAAGTATATCTTATAAGATTTTTACTTTATTTGTGAGGTTTATGTTATGGGACAGTAGAAAATTGAAAAAAATCAGAAAACAGCCGTATACTTGCACAAAAACAGACACAAATAGAAAAACACATCCAAAGAGTGAAATCATTGCAAAATCAAACACTGAGGGTACAGAAGTATATCTTATAAGATGTTAACTTTATTTGTGAGGTTTATGTTATGGGACAGTAGAAAATTGAAAAAAATCAGAAAACAGCCGTATACTTGCTGAATGTGCACAAAAACAGACACAAATAGAAAAACACATCCAAACAGTGAAATCATTGCAAAATCAAACACTGAGGGTACAGAAGTATATCTTATAAGATGTTAACTTTATTTGTGAGGTTTATGTTATGGGACAGTAGAAAATTGAAAAAAATCAGAAAACAGCCGTATACTTGCACAAAAACAGACACAAATAGAAAAACACATCCAAAGAGTGAAATCATTGCAAAATCAAACACTGAGGGTACAGAAGTATATCTTATAAGATGTTAACTTTATTTGTGAGGTTTATGTTATGGGACAGTAGAAAATTTAAAAAAATCAGAAAACAGCCGTATACTTGCTGAATGTGCACAAAAACAGACACAAATAGAAAAACACATCCAAACAGTGAAATCATTGCAAAATCAAACACTGAGGGTACAGAAGTATATCTTATAAGATGTTAACTTTATTTGTGAGGTTTATGTTATGGGACAGTAGAAAATTGAAAAAAATCAGAAAACAGCCGTATACTTGCTGAATGTGCACAAAAACAGACACAAATAGAAAAACACATCCAAACAGTGAAATCATTGCAAAATCAAACACTGAAGGCATATAACTATATCTTATAAGATTTTAACTTTATTTGTGAGGTTTATGTTATGGGACAGTAGAAAATTGAAAAAAATCAGAAAACAGCCGTATACTTGCTGAATGTGCACAAAAACAGACACAAATAGAAAAACACATCCAAACAGTGAAATCATTGCAAAATCAAACACTGAGGGTAGAGAAGTATATCTTATAAGATTTTAACTTTATTTGTGAGGTTTATGTTATGGGACAGTAGAAAATTGAAAAAAATCAGAAAACAGCCGTATACTTGCACAAAAACAGACACAAATAGAAAAACACATCCAAACAGTGAAATCATTGCAAAATCAAACACTGAGGGTACAGAAGTATATCTTATAAGATGTTAACTTTATTTGTGAGGTTTATGTTATGGGACAGTAGAAAATTGAAAAAAATCAGAAAACAGCCCTATACTTGCACAAAAACAGACACAAATAGAAAAACACATCCAAAGAGTGAAATCATTGCAAAATCAAACACTGAAGGCATATAACTATATCTTATAAGATTTTAACTTTATTTGTGAGGTTTATGTTATGGGACAGTAGAAAATTGAAAAAAATCAGAAAACAGCCGTATACTTGCTGAATGTGCACAAAAACAGACACAAATAGAAAAACACATCCAAAGAGTGAAATCATAGCAAAATCAAACACTGAGGGTACAGACATATATCTTATAAGATGTTAACTTTATTTGTGAGGTTTATGTTATGGGACAGTAGAAAATTGAAAAAAATCAGAAAACAGCCGTATACTTGCACAAAAACAGACACAAATAGAAAAACACATCCAAACAGTGAAATCATTGCAAAATCAAACACTGAAGGCATATAACTATATCTTATAACATTTTAACTTTATTTGTGAGGTTTATGTTATGGGACAGTAGAAAATTGAAAAAAATCAGAAAACAGCCGTATACTTGCTGAATGTGCACAAAAACAGACACAAATAGAAAAACACATCCAAAGAGTGAAATCATTGCAAAATCAAACACTGAGGGTACAGAAGTATATCTTATAAGATGTTAACTTTATTTGTGAGGTTTATGTTATGGGACAGTAGAAAATTGAAAAAAATCAGAAAACAGCCCTATACTTGCACAAAAACAGACACAAATAGAAAAACACATCCAAAGAGTGAAATCATTGCAAAATCAAACACTGAGGGTACAGAAGTATATCTTATAAGATTTTAACTTTATTTGTGAGGTTTATGTTATGGGACAGTAGAAAATTGAAAAAAATCAGAAAACAGCCGTATACTTGCTGAATGTGCACAAAAACAGACACAAATAGAAAAACACATCCAAACAGTGAAATCATTGCAAAATCAAACACTGAGGGTACAGAAGTATATCTTATAAGATGTTAACTTTATTTGTGAGGTTTATGTTATGGGACAGTAGAAAATTGAAAAAAATCAGAAAACAGCCGTATACTTGCACAAAAACAGACACAAATAGAAAAACACATCCAAACAGTGAAATCATTGCAAAATCAAACACTGAGGGCACAGAAGTATATCTTATAAGATTTTAACTTTATTTGTGAGGTTTATGTTATGGGACAGTAGAAAATTGAAAAAAATCAGAAAACAGCCGTATACTTGCTGAATGTGCACAAAAACAGACACAAATAGAAAAACACATCCAAACAGTGAAATCATTCCAAAATCAAACACTGAAGGCATATAACTATATCTTATAAGATGTTAACTTTATTTGTGAGGTTTATGTTATGGGACAGTAGAAAATTGAAAAAAATCAGAAAACAGCCGTATACTTGCACAAAAACAGACACAAATAGAAAAACACATCCAAAGAGTGAAATCATTGCAAAATCAAACACTGAGGGTACAGAAGTATATCTTATAAGATGTTAACTTTATTTGTGAGGTTTATGTTATGGGACAGTAGAAAATTTAAAAAAATCAGAAAACAGCCGTATACTTGCACAAAAACAGACACAAATAGAAAAACACATCCAAAGAGTGAAATCATTGCAAAATCAAACACTGAGGGTACAGAAGTATATCTTATAAGATGTTAACTTTATTTGTGAGGTTTATGTTATGGGACAGTAGAAAATTGAAAAAAATCAGAAAACAGCCATATACTTGCTGAATGTGCACAAAAACAGACACAAATAGAAAAACACATCCAAACAGTGAAATCATTGCAAAATCAAACACTGAGGGTACAGAAGTATATCTTATAAGATTTTTACTTTATTTGTGAGGTTTATGTTATGGGACAGTAGAAAATTGAAAAAAATCAGAAAACAGCCGTATACTTGCACAAAAACAGACACAAATAGAAAAACACATCCAAAGAGTGAAATCATTGCAAAATCAAACACTGAGGGTACAGAAGTATATCTTATAAGATGTTAACTTTATTTGTGAGGTTTATGTTATGGGACAGTAGAAAATTGAAAAAAATCAGAAAACAGCCGTATACTTGCTGAATGTGCACAAAAACAGACACAAATAGAAAAACACATCCAAACAGTGAAGTCATTGCAAAATCAAACACTGAGGGTAGAGAAGTATATCTTATAAGATTTTAACTTTATTTGTGAGGTTTATGTTATGGGACAGTAGAAAATTGAAAAAAATCAGAAAACAGCCGTATACTTGCACAAAAACAGACACAAATAGAAAAACACATCCAAACAGTGAAATCATTGCAAAATCAAACACTGAGGGTACAGAAGTATATCTTATAAGATTTTTACTTTATTTGTGAGGTTTATGTTATGGGACAGTAGAAAATTGAAAAAAATCAGAAAACAGCCGTATACTTGCACAAAAACAGACACAAATAGAAAAACACATCCAAAGAGTGAAATCATTGCAAAATCAAACACTGAGGGTACAGAAGTATATCTTATAAGATGTTAACTTTATTTGTGAGGTTTATGTTATGGGACAGTAGAAAATTGAAAAAAATCAGAAAACAGCCGTATACTTGCACAAAAACAGACACAAATAGAAAAACACATCCAAAGAGTGAAATCATTGCAAAATCAAACACTGAGGGTACAGAAGTATATCTTATAAGATGTTAACTTTATTTGTGAGGTTTATGTTATGGGACAGTAGAAAATTGAAAAAAATCAGAAAACAGCCGTATACTTGCTGAATGTGCACAAAAACAGACACAAATAGAAAAACACATCCAAACAGTGAAATCATTGCAAAATCAAACACTGAGGGTACAGAAGTATATCTTATAAGATGTTAACTTTATTTGTGAGGTTTATGTTATGGGACAGTAGAAAATTTAAAAAAATCAGAAAACAGCCGTATACTTGCACAAAAACAGACACAAATAGAAAAACACATCCAAACAGTGAAATCATTGCAAAATCAAACACTGAGGGTAGAGAAGTATATCTTATAAGATTTTAACTTTATTTGTGAGGTTTATGTTATGGGACAGTAGAAAATTGAAAAAAATCAGAAAACAGCCGTATACTTGCACAAAAACAGACACAAATAGAAAAACACATCCAAACAGTGAAATCATTGCAAAATCAAACACTGAGGGTACAGAAGTATATCTTATAAGATTTTTACTTTATTTGTGAGGTTTATGTTATGGGACAGTAGAAAATTGAAAAAAATCAGAAAACAGCCGTATACTTGCTGAATGTACACAAAAACAGACACAAATAGAAAAACACATCCAAAGAGTGAAATCATTGCAAAATCAAACACTGAGGGTACAGAAGTATATCTTATAAGATGTTAACTTTATTTGTGAGGTTTATGTTATGGGACAGTAGAAAATTGAAAAAAATCAGAAAACAGCCGTATACTTGCTGAACGTGCACAAAAACAGACACAAATAGAAAAACACATCCAAACAGTGAAATCATTGCAAAATCAAACACTGAGGGTACAGAAGTATATCTTATAAGATGTTAACTTTATTTGTGAGGTTTATGTTATGGGACAGTAGAAAATTTAAAAAAATCAGAAAACAGCCGTATACTTGCACAAAAACAGACACAAAGAGAAAAACACATCCAAACAGTGAAATCATTGCAAAATCAAACACTGAGGGTACAGAAGTATATCTTATAAGATTTTAACTTTATTTGTGAGGTTTATGTTATGGGACAGTAGAAAATTGAAAAAAATCAGAAAACAGCCGTATACTTGCTGAATGTGCACAAAAACAGACACAAATAGAAAAACACATCCAAACAGTGAAATCATTCCAAAATCAAACACTGAAGGCATATAACTATATCTTATAAGATTTTAACTTTATTTGTGAGGTTTATGTTATGGGACAGTAGAAAATTGAAAAAAATCAGAAAACAGCCGTATACTTGCACAAAAACAGAAACAAATAGAAAAACACATCCAAAGAGTGAAATCATTGCAAAATCAAACACTGAGGGTACAGAAGTATATCTTATAAGATGTTAACTTTATTTGTGAGGTTTATGTTATGGGACAGTAGAAAATTAAAAAAAATCAGAAAACAGCCGTATACTTGCTGAATATGCACAAAAACAGACACAAATAGAAAAACACATCCAAACAGTGAAATCATTGCAAAATCAAACACTGAGGGTAAATAACTATATCTTATAAGATTTTAACTTTATTTGTGAGGTTTATGTTATGGGACAGTAGAAAATTGAAAAAAATCAGAAAACAGTCGTATACTTGCTGAATGTGCACAAAAACAGACACAAATAGAAAAACACATCCAAACAGTGAAATCATTGCAAAATCAAACACGGAGGGTAGAGAAGTATATCTTATAAGATTTTAACTTTATTTGTGAGGTTTATGTTATGGGACAGTAGAAAATTGAAAAAAATCAGAAAACTGCCGTATACTTGCACAAAAACAGACACAAATAGAAAAACACATCCAAACAGTGAAATCATTGCAAAATCAAACACTGAGGGTACAGAAGTATATCTTATAAGATGTTAACTTTATTTGTGAGGTTTATGTTATGGGACAGTAGAAAATTGAAAAAAATCAGAAAACAGCCGTATACTTGCTGAATGTGCACAAAAACAGACACAAATAGAAAAACACATCCAAACAGTGAAATCATTGCAAAATCAAACACTGAGGGTACAGAAGTATATCTTATAAGATGTTAACTTTATTTGTGAGGTTTATGTTATGGGACAGTAGAAAATTGAAAAAAATCAGAAAACAGCCGTATACTTGCACAAAAACAGACACAAATAGAAAAACACATCCAAACAGTGAAATCATTGCAAAATCAAACACTGAGGGTACAGAAGTATATCTTATAAGATTTTAACTTTATTTGTGAGGTTTATGTTATGGGACAGTAGAAAATTGAAAAAAATCAGAAAACAGCCGTATACTTGCTGAATGTGCACAAAAACAGACACAAATAGAAAAACACATCCAAACAGTGAAATCATTGCAAAATCAAACACTGAGGGTACAGAAGTATATCTTATAAGATGTTAACTTTATTTGTGAGGTTTATGTTATGGGACAGTAGAAAATTGAAAAAAATCAGAAAACAGCCGTATACTTGCACAAAAACAGACACAAATAGAAAAACACATCCAAACAGTGAAATCATTGCAAAATCAAACACTGAGGGTACAGAAGTATATCTTATAAGATGTTAACTTTATTTGTGAGGTTTATGTTATGGGACAGTAGAAAATTGAAAAAAATCAGAAAACAGCCGTATACTTGCTGAATGTGCACAAAAACAGACACAAATAGAAAAACACATCCAAACAGTGAAATCATTCCAAAATCAAACACTGAAGGCATATAACTATATCTTATAAGATTTTAACTTTATTTGTGAGGTTTATGTTATGGGACAGTAGAAAATTGAAAAAAATCAGAAAACAGCCGTATACTTGCACAAAAACAGACACAAATAGAAAAACACATCCAAAGAGTGAAATCATTGCAAAATCAAACACTGAGGGTACAGAAGTATATCTTATAAGATGTTAACTTTATTTGTGAGGTTTATGTTATGGGACAGTAGAAAATTGAAAAAAATCAGAAAACAGCCGTATACTTGCTGAATATGCACAAAAACAGACACAAATAGAAAAACACATCCAAACAGTGAAATCATTGCAAAATCAAACACTGAGGGTAAATAACTATATCTTATAAGATTTTAACTTTATTTGTGAGGTTTATGTTATGGGACAGTAGAAAATTGAAAAAAATCAGAAAACAGCCGTATACTTGCTGAATGTGCACAAAAACAGACACAAATTGAAAAACACATCCAAACAGTGAAATCATTGCAAAATCAAACACTGAGGGTACAGAAGTATATCTTATAAGATTTTAACTTTATTTGTGAGGTTTATGTTATGGGACAGTAGAAAATTGAAAAAAATCAGAAAACAGCCGTATACTTGCTGAATGTGCACAAAAACAGACACAAATAGAAAAACACATCCAAACAGTGAAATCATTGCAAAATCAAACACGGAGGGTAGAGAAGTATATCTTATAAGATTTTAACTTTATTTGTGAGGTTTATGTTATGGGACAGTAGAAAATTGAAAAAAATCAGAAAACTGCCGTATACTTGCACAAAAACAGACACAAATAGAAAAACACATCCAAACAGTGAAATCATTGCAAAATCAAACACTGAAGGCATATAACTATATCTTATAAGATTTTAACTTTATTTGTGAGGTTTATGTTATGGGACAGTAGAAAATTGAAAAAAATCAGAAAACAGCCGTATACTTGCTGAATGTGCACAAAAACAGACACAAATAGAAAAACACATCCAAACAGTGAAATCATTGCAAAATCAAACACTGAAGGCATATAACTATATCTTATAAGATTTTAACTTTATTTGTGAGGTTTATGTTATGGTACAGTAGAAAATTGAAAAAAATCAGAAAACAGCCGTATACTTGCACAAAAACAGACACAAATAGAAAAACACATCCAAACAGTGAAATCATTGCAAAATCAAACACTGAGGGTACAGAAGTATATCTTATAAGATTTTTACTTTATTTGTGAGGTTTATGTTATGGGACAGTAGAAAATTTAAAAAAATCAGAAAACAGCCGTATACTTGCTGAATGTGCACAAAAACAGACACAAATAGAAAAACACATCCAGACAGTGAAATCATTGCAAAATCAAACACTGAGGGTACAGAAGTATATCTTATAAGATGTTAACTTTATTTGTGAGGTTTATGTTATGGGACAGTAGAAAATAGAAAAAAATCAGAAAACAGCCGTATACTTGCTGAATGTGCACAAAAACAGACACAAATAGAAAAACACATCCAAAGAGTGAAATCATTGCAAAATCAAACACTGAGGGTACAGAAGTATATCTTATAAGATGTTAACTTTATTTGTGAGGTTTATGTTATGGGACAGTAGAAAATTGAAAAAAATCAGAAAACAGCCGTATACTTGCACAAAAACAGACACAAATAGAAAAACACATCCAAACAGTGAAATCATTGCAAAATCAAACACTGAGGGTACAGAAGTATATCTTATAAGATTTTAACTTTATTTGTGAGGTTTATGTTATGGGACAGTAGAAAATTGAAAAAAATCAGAAAACAGCCGTATACTTGCTGAATGTGCACAAAAACAGACACAAATAGAAAAACACATCCAAACAGTGAAATCATTGCAAAATCAAACACTGAGGGTACAGAAGTATATCTTATAAGATTTTTACTTTATTTGTGAGGTTTATGTTATGGGACAGTAGAAAATTGAAAAAAATCAGAAAACAGCCGTATACTTGCACAAAAACAGACACAAATAGAAAAACACATCCAAACAGTGAAATCATTCCAAAATCAAACACTGAAGGCATATAACTATATCTTATAAGATTTTAACTTTATTTGTGAGGTTTATGTTATGGGACAGTAGAAAATTGAAAAAAATCAGAAAACAGCCGTATACTTGCACAAAAACAGACACAAATAGAAAAACACATCCAAACAGTGAAATCATTGCAAAATCAAACACTGAGGGTACAGAAGTATATCTTATAAGATTTTTACTTTATTTGTGAGGTTTATGTTATGGGACAGTAGAAAATTGAAAAAAATCAGAAAACAGCCGTATACTTGCACAAAAACAGACACAAATAGAAAAACACATCCAAAGAGTGAAATCATTGCAAAATCAAACACTGAGGGTACAGAAGTATATCTTATAAGATGTTAACTTTATTTGTGAGGTTTATGTTATGGGACAGTAGAAAATTTAAAAAAATCAGAAAACAGCCGTATACTTGCACAAAAACAGACACAAAGAGAAAAACACATCCAAACAGTGAAATCATTGCAAAATCAAACACTGAAGGCATATAACTATATCTTATAAGATTTTAACTTTATTTGTGAGGTTTATGTTATGGTACAGTAGAAAATTGAAAAAAATCAGAAAACAGCCGTATACTTGCACAAAAACAGACACAAATAGAAAAACACATCCAAACAGTGAAATCATTGCAAAATCAAACACTGAGGGTACAGAAGTATATCTTATAAGATTTTTACTTTATTTGTGAGGTTTATGTTATGGGACAGTAGAAAATTTAAAAAAATCAGAAAACAGCCGTATACTTGCTGAATGTGCACAAAAACAGACACAAATAGAAAAACACATCCAGACAGTGAAATCATTGCAAAATCAAACACTGAGGGTACAGAAGTATATCTTATAAGATGTTAACTTTATTTGTGAGGTTTATGTTATGGGACAGTAGAAAATAGAAAAAAATCAGAAAACAGCCGTATACTTGCTGAATGTGCACAAAAACAGACACAAATAGAAAAACACATCCAAAGAGTGAAATCATTGCAAAATCAAACACTGAGGGTACAGAAGTATATCTTATAAGATGTTAACTTTATTTGTGAGGTTTATGTTATGGGACAGTAGAAAATTGAAAAAAATCAGAAAACAGCCGTATACTTGCACAAAAACAGACACAAATAGAAAAACACATCCAAACAGTGAAATCATTCCAAAATCAAACACTGAAGGCATATAACTATATCTTATAAGATTTTAACTTTATTTGTGAGGTTTATGTTATGGGACAGTAGAAAATTGAAAAAAATCAGAAAACAGCCGTATACTTGCACAAAAACAGACACAAATAGAAAAACACATCCAAACAGTGAAATCATTGCAAAATCAAACACTGAGGGTACAGAAGTATATCTTATAAGATTTTAACTTTATTTGTGAGGTTTATGTTATGGGACAGTAGAAAATTGAAAAAAATCAGAAAACAGCCGTATACTTGCTGAATGTGCACAAAAACAGACACAAATAGAAAAACACATCCAAACAGTGAAATCATTGCAAAATCAAACACTGAGGGTACAGAAGTATATCTTATAAGATTTTTACTTTATTTGTGAGGTTTATGTTATGGGACAGTAGAAAATTGAAAAAAATCAGAAAACAGCCGTATACTTGCACAAAAACAGACACAAATAGAAAAACACATCCAAACAGTGAAATCATTCCAAAATCAAACACTGAAGGCATATAACTATATCTTATAAGATTTTAACTTTATTTGTGAGGTTTATGTTATGGGACAGTAGAAAATTGAAAAAAATCAGAAAACAGCCGTATACTTGCACAAAAACAGACACAAATAGAAAAACACATCCAAAGAGTGAAATCATTGCAAAATCAAACACTGAGGGTACAGAAGTATATCTTATAAGATGTTAACTTTATTTGTGAGGTTTATGTTATGGGACAGTAGAAAATTTAAAAAAATCAGAAAACAGCCGTATACTTGCACAAAAACAGACACAAAGAGAAAAACACATCCAAACAGTGAAATCATTGCAAAATCAAACACTGAGGGTACAGAAGTATATCTTATAAGATTTTAACTTTATTTGTGAGGTTTATGTTATGGGACAGTAGAAAATTGAAAAAAATCAGAAAACAGCCGTATACTTGCTGAATGTGCACAAAAACAGACACAAATAGAAAAACACATCCAAACAGTGAAATCATTCCAAAATCAAACACTGAAGGCATATAACTATATCTTATAAGATTTTAACTTTATTTGTGAGGTTTATGTTATGGGACAGTAGAAAATTGAAAAAAATCAGAAAACAGCCGTATACTTGCTGAATGTGCACAATAACAGACACAAATAGAAAAACACATCCAAAGAGTGAAATCATTGCAAAATCAAACACTGAGGGTACAGAAGTATATCTTATAAGATTTTTACTTTATTTGTGAGGTTTATGTTATGGGACAGTAGAAAATTGAAAAAAATCAGAAAACAGCCGTATACTTGCACAAAAACAGACACAAATAGAAAAACACATCCAAACAGTGAAATCATTGCAAAATCAAACACTGAGGGTACAGAAGTATATCTTATAAGATTTTTACTTTATTTGTGAGGTTTATGTTATGGGACAGTAGAAAATTGAAAAAAATCAGAAAACAGCCGTATACTTGCACAAAAACAGACACAAATAGAAAAACACATCCAAACAGTGAAATCATTCCAAAATCAAACACTGAAGGCATATAACTATATCTTATAAGATTTTAACTTTATTTGTGAGGTTTATGTTATGGGACAGTAGAAAATTGAAAAAAATCAGAAAACAGCCGTATACTTGCACAAAAACAGACACAAATAGAAAAACACATCCAAAGAGTGAAATCATTGCAAAATCAAACACTGAGGGTACAGAAGTATATCTTATAAGATGTTAACTTTATTTGTGAGGTTTATGTTATGGGACAGTAGAAAATTTAAAAAAATCAGAAAACAGCCGTATACTTGCACAAAAACAGACACAAAGAGAAAAACACATCCAAACAGTGAAATCATTGCAAAATCAAACACTGAGGGTACAGAAGTATATCTTATAAGATTTTTACTTTATTTGTGAGGTTTATGTTATGGGACAGTAGAAAATTGAAAAAAATCAGAAAACAGCCGTATACTTGCTGAATGTGCACAAAAACAGACACAAATAGAAAAACACATCCAAACAGTGAAATCATTCCAAAATCAAACACTGAAGGCATATAACTATATCTTATAAGATTTTAACTTTATTTGTGAGGTTTATGTTATGGGACAGTAGAAAATTGAAAAAAATCAGAAAACAGCCGTATACTTGCTGAATGTGCACAAAAACAGACACAAATAGAAAAACACATCCAAAGAGTGAAATCATTGCAAAATCAAACACTGAGGGTACAGAAGTATATCTTATAAGATTTTTACTTTATTTGTGAGGTTTATGTTATGGGACAGTAGAAAATTGAAAAAAATCAGAAAACAGCCGTATACTTGCACAAAAACAGACACAAATAGAAAAACACATCCAAACAGTGAAATCATTGCAAAATCAAACACTGAGGGTACAGAAGTATATCTTATAAGATTTTTACTTTATTTGTGAGGTTTATGTTATGGGACAGTAGAAAATTGAAAAAAATCAGAAAACAGCCGTATACTTGCACAAAAACAGACACAAATAGAAAAACACATCCAAAGAGTGAAATCATTGCAAAATCAAACACTGAGGGTACAGAAGTATATCTTATAAGATGTTAACTTTATTTGTGAGGTTTATGTTATGGGACAGTAGAAAATTTAAAAAAATCAGAAAACAGCCGTATACTTGCACAAAAACAGACACAAAGAGAAAAACACATCCAAACAGTGAAATCATTGCAAAATCAAACACTGAGGGTACAGAAGTATATCTTATAAGATTTTTACTTTATTTGTGAGGTTTATGTTATGGGACAGTAGAAAATTGAAAAAAATCAGAAAACAGCCGTATACTTGCTGAATGTGCACAAAAACAGACACAAATAGAAAAACACATCCAAACAGTGAAATCATTCCAAAATCAAACACTGAAGGCATATAACTATATCTTATAAGATTTTAACTTTATTTGTGAGGTTTATGTTATGGGACAGTAGAAAATTGAAAAAAATCAGAAAACAGCCGTATACTTGCTGAATGTGCACAAAAACAGACACAAATAGAAAAACACATCCAAAGAGTGAAATCATTGCAAAATCAAACACTGAGGGTACAGAAGTATATCTTATAAGATTTTTACTTTATTTGTGAGGTTTATGTTATGGGACAGTAGAAAATTGAAAAAAATCAGAAAACAGCCGTATACTTGCACAAAAACAGACACAAATAGAAAAACACATCCAAACAGTGAAATCATTGCAAAATCAAACACTGAGGGTACAGAAGTATATCTTATAAGATTTTTACTTTATTTGTGAGGTTTATGTTATGGGACAGTAGAAAATTGAAAAAAATCAGAAAACAGCCGTATACTTGCTGAATGTGCACAAAAACAGACACAAATAGAAAAACACATCCAAAGAGTGAAATCATTGCAAAATCAAACACTGAGGGTACAGAATTATATCTTATAAGATGTTAACTTTATTTGTGAGGTTTATGTTATGGGACAGTAGAAAATTGAAAAAAATCAGAAAACAGCCGTATACTTGCTGAATGTGCACAAAAACAGACACAAATAGAAAAACACATCCAAACAGTGAAATCATTGCAAAATCAAACACTGAGGGTACAGACATATATCTTATAAGATGTTAACTTTATTTGTGAGGTTTATGTTATGGGACAGTAGAAAATTGAAAAAAATCAGAAAACAGCCATATACTTGCTGAATGTGCACAAAAACAGACACAAATAGAAAAACACATCCAAACAGTGAAATCATTGCAAAATCAAACACTGAGGGTACAGAAGTATATCTTATAAGATGTTAACTTTATTTGTGAGGTTTATGTTATGGGACAGTAGAAAATTTAAAAAAATCAGAAAACAGCCGTATACTTGCTGAATGTGCACAAAAACAGACACAAATAGAAAAACACATCCAAACAGTGAAATCATTGCAAAATCAAACACTGAGGGTACAGAAGTATATCTTATAAGATGTTAACTTTATTTGTGAGGTTTATGTTATGGGACAGTAGAAAATTGAAAAAAATCAGAAAACAGCCGTATACTTGCACAAAAACAGACACAAATAGAAAAACACATCCAAACAGTGAAATCATTGCAAAATCAAACACTGAGGGTACAGAAGTATATCTTATAAGATGTTAACTTTATTTGTGAGGTTTATGTTATGGGACAGTAGAAAATTGAAAAAAATCAGAAAACAGCCGTATACTTGCACAAAAACAGACACAAATAGAAAAACACATCCAAACAGTGAAATCATTGCAAAATCAAACACTGAGGGTACAGAAGTATATCTTATAAGATGTTAACTTTATTTGTGAGGTTTATGTTATGGGACAGTAGAAAATTGAAAAAAATCAGAAAACAGCCGTATACTTGCTGAATGTGCACAAAAACAGACACAAATAGAAAAACACATCCAAACAGTGAAATCATTGCAAAATCAAACACTGAGGGTACAGAAGTATATCTTATAAGATGTTAACTTTATTTGTGAGGTTTATGTTATGGGACAGTAGAAAATTGAAAAAAATCAGAAAACAGCCGTATACTTGCACAAAAACAGACACAAATAGAAAAACACATCCAAACAGTGAAATCATTGCAAAATCAAACACTGAGGGTACAGAAGTATATCTTATAAGATGTTAACTTTATTTGTGAGGTTTATGTTATGGGACAGTAGAAAATTGAAAAAAATCAGAAAACAGCCGTATACTTGCTGAATGTGCACAAAAACAGACACAAATAGAAAAACACATCCAAACAGTGAAATCATTGCAAAATCAAACACTGAGGGTAAATAACTATATCTTATAAGATTTTAACTTTATTTGTGAGGTTTATGTTATGGGACAGTAGAAAATTGAAAAAAATCAGAAAACAGCCGTATACTTGCACAAAAACAGACACAAATAGAAAAACACATCCAAACAGTGAAATCATTGCAAAATCAAACACTGAAGGCATATAACTATATCTTATAAGATTTTAACTTTATTTGTGAGATTTATGTTATGGGACAGTAGAAAATTGAAAAAAATCAGAAAACAGCCGTATACTTGCTGAATGTGCACAAAAACAGACACAAATAGAAAAACACATCCAAACAGTGAAATCATTGCAAAATCAAACACTGAGGGTAGAGAAGTATATCTTATAAGATTTTAACTTTATTTGTGAGGTTTATGTTATGGGACAGTAGAAAATTGAAAAAAATCAGAAAACAGCCGTATACTTGCACAAAAACAGACACAAATAGAAAAACACATCCAAACAGTGAAATCATTGCAAAATCAAACACTGAAGGCATATAACTATATCTTATAAGATTTTAACTTTATTTGTGAGGTTTATGTTATGGGACAGTAGAAAATTGAAAAAAATCAGAAAACAGCCGTATACTTGCTGAATGTGCACAAAAACAGACACAAATAGAAAAACACATCCAAACAGTGAAATCATTGCAAAATCAAACACTGAGGGTACAGAAGTATATCTTATAAGATTTTAACTTTATTTGTGAGGTTTATGTTATGGGACAGTAGAAAATTGAAAAAAATCAGAAAACAGCCGTATACTTGCTGAATGTGCACAAAAACAGACACAAATAGAAAAACACATCCAAACAGTGAAATCATTCCAAAATCAAACACTGAAGGCATATAACTATATCTTATAAGATTTTAACTTTATTTGTGAGGTTTATGTTATGGGACAGTAGAAAATTGAAAAAAATCAGAAAACAGCCGTATACTTGCACAAAAACAGACACAAATAGAAAAACACATCCAAAGAGTGAAATCATTGCAAAATCAAACACTGAGGGTACAGAAGTATATCTTATAAGATGTTAACTTTATTTGTGAGGTTTATGTTATGGGACAGTAGAAAATTGAAAAAAATTAGAAAACAGCCGTATACTTGCTGAATGTGCACAAAAACAGACACAAATAGAAAAACACATCCAAACAGTGAAATCATTGCAAAATCAAACACTGAGGGTACAGAAGTATATCTTATAAGATGTTAACTTTATTTGTGAGGTTTATGTTATGGGACAGTAGAAAATTTAAAAAAATCAGAAAACAGCCGTATACTTGCACAAAAACAGACACAAATAGAAAAACACATCCAAAGAGTGAAATCATTGCAAAATCAAACACTGAGGGTACAGAAGTATATCTTATAAGATGTTAACTTTATTTGTGAGGTTTATGTTATGGGACAGTAGAAAATTGAAAAAAATCAGAAAACAGCCGTATACTTGATGAATGTGCACAAAAACAGACACAAATAGAAAAACACATCCAAACAGTGAAATCATTGCAAAATCAAACACTGAGGGTAAATAACTATATCTTATAAGATTTTAACTTTATTTGTGAGGTTTATGTTATGGGACAGTAGAAAATTGAAAAAAATCAGAAAACAGCCGTATACTTGCACAAAAACAGACACAAATAGAAAAACACATCCAAACAGTGAAATCATTGCAAAATCAAACACTGAAGGCATATAACTATATCTTATAAGATTTTAACTTTATTTGTGAGGTTTATGTTATGGGACAGTAGAAAATTGAAAAAAATCAGAAAACAGCCGTATACTTGCTGAATGTGCACAAAAACAGACACAAATAGAAAAACACATCCAAACAGTGAAATCATTGCAAAATCAAACACTGAGGGTAGAGAAGTATATCTTATAAGATTTTAACTTTATTTGTGAGGTTTATGTTATGGGACAGTAGAAAATTGAAAAAAATCAGAAAACAGCCGTATACTTGCACAAAAACAGACACAAATAGAAAAACACATCCAAACAGTGAAATCATTGCAAAATCAAACACTGAAGGCATATAACTATATCTTATAAGATTTTAACTTTATTTGTGAGGTTTATGTTATGGGACAGTAGAAAATTTAAAAAAATCAGAAAACAGCCGTATACTTGCTGAATGTGCACAAAAACAGACACAAATAGAAAAACACATCCAAACAGTGAAATCATTGCAAAATCAAACACTGAGGGTACAGAAGTATATCTTATAAGATTTTAACTTTATTTGTGAGGTTTATGTTATGGGACAGTAGAAAATTGAAAAAAATCAGAAAACAGCCGTATACTTGCTGAATGTGCACAAAAACAGACACAAATAGAAAAACACATCCAAACAGTGAAATCATTCCAAAATCAAACACTGAAGGCATATAACTATATCTTATAAGATTTTAACTTTATTTGTGAGGTTTATGTTATGGGACAGTAGAAAATTGAAAAAAATCAGAAAACAGCCGTATACTTGCTGAATGTGCACAAAAACAGACACAAATAGAAAAACACATCCAAAGAGTGAAATCATTGCAAAATCAAACACTGAGGGTACAGAAGTATATCTTATAAGATGTTAACTTTATTTGTGAGGTTTATGTTATGGGACAGTAGAAAATTTAAAAAAATCAGAAAACAGCCGTATACTTGCACAAAAACAGACACAAAGAGAAAAACACATCCAAACAGTGAAATCATTGCAAAATCAAACACTGAGGGTACAGAAGTATATCTTATAAGATTTTAACTTTATTTGTGAGGTTTATGTTATGGGACAGTAGAAAATTGAAAAAAATCAGAAAACAGCCGTATACTTGCTGAATGTGCACAAAAACAGACACAAATAGAAAAACACATCCAAACAGTGAAATCATTCCAAAATCAAACACTGAAGGCATATAACTATATCTTATAAGATTTTAACTTTATTTGTGAGGTTTATGTTATGGGACAGTAGAAAATTGAAAAAAATCAGAAAACAGCCGTATACTTGCTGAATGTGCACAAAAACAGACACAAATAGAAAAACACATCCAAAGAGTGAAATCATTGCAAAATCAAACACTGAGGGTACAGAAGTATATCTTATAAGATGTTAACTTTATTTGTGAGGTTTATGTTATGGGACAGTAGAAAATTGAAAAAAATCAGAAAACAGCCGTATACTTGCACAAAAACAGACACAAATAGAAAAACACATCCAAACAGTGAAATCATTGCAAAATCAAACACTGAGGGTACAGAAGTATATCTTATAAGATTTTTACTTTATTTGTGAGGTTTATGTTATGGGACAGTAGAAAATTTAAAAAAATCAGAAAACAGCCGTATACTTGCTGAATGTGCACAAAAACAGACACAAATAGAAAAACACATCCAAACAGTGAAATCATTGCAAAATCAAACACTGAGGGTACAGAAGTATATCTTATAAGATTTTAACTTTATTTGTGAGGTTTATGTTATGGGACAGTAGAAAATTTAAAAAAATCAGAAAACAGCCGTATACTTGCTGAATGTGCACAAAAACAGACACAAATAGAAAAACACATCCAAACAGTGAAATCATTGCAAAATCAAACACTGAGGGTAGAGAAGTATATCTTATAAGATTTTAACTTTATTTGTGAGGTTTATGTTATGGGACAGTAGAAAATTGAAAAAAATCAGAAAACTGCCGTATACTTGCACAAAAACAGACACAAATAGAAAAACACATCCAAAGAGTGAAATCATTGCAAAATCAAACACTGAGGGTACAGAAGTATATCTTATAAGATGTTAACTTTATTTGTGAGGTTTATGTTATGGGACAGTAGAAAATTTAAAAAAATCAGAAAACAGCCGTATACTTGCTGAATGTGCACAAAAACAGACACAAATAGAAAAACACATCCAAACAGTGAAATCATTGCAAAATCAAACACTGAGGGTACAGAAGTATATCTTATAAGATGTTAACTTTATTTGTGAGGTTTATGTTATGGGACAGTAGAAAATTTAAAAAAATCAGAAAACAGCCGTATACTTGCACAAAAACAGACACAAATAGAAAAACACATCCAAACAGTGAAATCATTGCAAAATCAAACACTGAGGGTACAGAAGTATATCTTATAAGATGTTAACTTTATTTGTGAGGTTTATGTTATGGGACAGTAGAAAATTGAAAAAAATCAGAAAACAGCCGTATACTTGCTGAATGTGCACAAAAACAGACACAAATAGAAAAACACATCCAAACAGTGAAATCATTGCAAAATCAAACACTGAGGGTACAGAAGTATATCTTATAAGATGTTAACTTTATTTGTGAGGTTTATGTTATGGGACAGTAGAAAATTGAAAAAAATCAGAAAACTGCCGTATACTTGCTGAATGTGCACAAAAACAGACACAAATAGAAAAACACATCCAAACAGTGAAATCATTGCAAAATCAAACACTGAGGGTACAGAAGTATATCTTATAAGATGTTAACTTTATTTGTGAGGTTTATGTTATGGGACAGTAGAAAATTGAAAAAAATCAGAAAACAGCCGTATACTTGCTGAATGTGCACAAAAACAGACACAAATAGAAAAACACATCCAAACAGTGAAATCATTGCAAAATCAAACACTGAGGGTACAGACATATATCTTATAAGATGTTAACTTTATTTGTGAGGTTTATGTTATGGGACAGTAGAAAATTGAAAATAATCAGAAAACAGCCGTATACTTGCACAAAAACAGACACAAATAGAAAAACACATCCAAACAGTGAAATCATTGCAAAATCAAACACTGAGGGTACAGACATATATCTTATAAGATGTTAACTTTATTTGTGAGGTTTATGTTATGGGACAGTAGAAAATTGAAAAAAATCAGAAAACAGCCGTATACTTGCACAAAAACAGACACAAATAGAAAAACACATCCAAACAGTGAAATCATTGCAAAATCAAACACTGAGGGTACAGAAGTATATCTTATAAGATTTTTACTTTATTTGTGAGGTTTATGTTATGGGACAGTAGAAAATTGAAAAAAATCAGAAAACAGCCGTATACTTGCTGAATGTGCACAAAAACAGACACAAATAGAAAAACACATCCAAAGAGTGAAATCATTGCAAAATCAAACACTGAGGGTACAGAAGTATATCTTATAAGATGTTAACTTTATTTGTGAGGTTTATGTTATGGGACAGTAGAAAATTGAAAAAAATCAGAAAACAGCCGTATACTTGCTGAATGTGCACAAAAACAGACACAAATAGAAAAACACATCCAAACAGTGAAATCATTCCAAAATCAAACACTGAAGGCATATAACTATATCTTATAAGATTTTAACTTTATTTGTGAGGTTTATGTTATGGGACAGTAGAAAATTGAAAAAAATCAGAAAACAGCCGTATACTTGCTGAATGTGCACAAAAACAGACACAAATAGAAAAACACATCCAAAGAGTGAAATCATTGCAAAATCAAACACTGAGGGTACAGAAGTATATCTTATAAGATGTTAACTTTATTTGTGAGGTTTATGTTATGGGACAGTAGAAAATTTAAAAAAATCAGAAAACAGCCGTATACTTGCACAAAAACAGACACAAATAGAAAAACACATCCAAAGAGTGAAATCATTGCAAAATCAAACACTGAGGGTACAGAAGTATATCTTATGAGATTTTAACTTTATTTGTGAGGTTTATGTTATGGTACAGTAGAAAATTGAAAAAAATCAGAAAACAGCCGTATACTTGCACAAAAACAGACACAAATAGAAAAACACATCCAAACAGTGAAATCATTGCAAAATCAAACACTGAGGGTACAGAAGTATATCTTATAAGATTTTTACTTTATTTGTGAGGTTTATGTTATGGGACAGTAGAAAATTTAAAAAAATCAGAAAACAGCCGTATACTTGCTGAATGTGCACAAAAACAGACACAAATAGAAAAACACATCCAGACAGTGAAATCATTGCAAAATCAAACACTGAGGGTACAGAAGTATATCTTATAAGATGTTAACTTTATTTGTGAGGTTTATGTTATGGGACAGTAGAAAATAGAAAAAAATCAGAAAACAGCCGTATACTTGCTGAATGTGCACAAAAACAGACATAAATAGAAAAACACATCCAAAGAGTGAAATCATTGCAAAATCAAACACTGAGGGTACAGAAGTATATCTTATAAGATGTTAACTTTATTTGTGAGGTTTATGTTATGGGACAGTAGAAAATTGAAAAAAATCAGAAAACAGCCGTATACTTGCACAAAAACAGTCACAAATAGAAAAACACATCCAAACAGTGAAATCATTGCAAAATCAAACACTGAGGGTACAGAAGTATATCTTATAAGATTTTAACTTTATTTGTGAGGTTTATGTTATGGGACAGTAGAAAATTGAAAAAAATCAGAAAACAGCCGTATACTTGCTGAATGTGCACAAAAACAGACACAAATAGAAAAACACATCCAAAGAGTGAAATCATTGCAAAATCAAACACTGAGGGTACAGAAGTATATCTTATAAGATGTTAACTTTATTTGTGAGGTTTATGTTATGGGACAGTAGAAAATTGAAAATAATCAGAAAACAGCCGTATACTTGCACAAAAACAGACACAAATAGAAAAACACATCCAAACAGTGAAATCATTGCAAAATCAAACACTGAGGGTACAGACATATATCTTATAAGATGTTAACTTTATTTGTGAGGTTTATGTTATGGGACAGTAGAAAATTGAAAAAAATCAGAAAACAGCCGTATACTTGCACAAAAACAGACACAAATAGAAAAACACATCCAAACAGTGAAATCATTGCAAAATCAAACACTGAGGGTACAGAAGTATATCTTATAAGATTTTTACTTTATTTGTGAGGTTTATGTTATGGGACAGTAGAAAATTGAAAAAAATCAGAAAACAGCCGTATACTTGCTGAATGTGCACAAAAACAGACACAAATAGAAAAACACATCCAAAGAGTGAAATCATTGCAAAATCAAACACTGAGGGTACAGAAGTATATCTTATAAGATGTTAACTTTATTTGTGAGGTTTATGTTATGGGACAGTAGAAAATTGAAAAAAATCAGAAAACAGCCGTATACTTGCTGAATGTGCACAAAAACAGACACAAATAGAAAAACACATCCAAACAGTGAAATCATTCCAAAATCAAACACTGAAGGCATATAACTATATCTTATAAGATTTTAACTTTATTTGTGAGGTTTATGTTATGGGACAGTAGAAAATTGAAAAAAATCAGAAAACAGCCGTATACTTGCACAAAAACAGACACAAATAGAAAAACACATCCAAAGAGTGAAATCATTGCAAAATCAAACACTGAGGGTACAGAAGTATATCTTATAAGATGTTAACTTTATTTGTGAGGTTTATGTTATGGGACAGTAGAAAATTTAAAAAAATCAGAAAACAGCCGTATACTTGCACAAAAACAGACACAAAGAGAAAAACACATCCAAACAGTGAAATCATTGCAAAATCAAACACTGAGGGTACAGAAGTATATCTTATAAGATTTTAACTTTATTTGTGAGGTTTATGTTATGGGACAGTAGAAAATTGAAAAAAATCAGAAAACAGCCGTATACTTGCTGAATGTGCACAAAAACAGACACAAATAGAAAAACACATCCAAACAGTGAAATCATTCCAAAATCAAACACTGAAGGCATATAACTATATCTTATAAGATTTTAACTTTATTTGTGAGGTTTATGTTATGGGACAGTAGAAAATTGAAAAAAATCAGAAAACAGCCGTATACTTGCTGAATGTGCACAAAAACAGACACAAATAGAAAAACACATCCAAAGAGTGAAATCATTGCAAAATCAAACACTGAGGGTACAGAAGTATATCTTATAAGATGTTAACTTTATTTGTGAGGTTTATGTTATGGGACAGTAGAAAATTGAAAAAAATCAGAAAACAGCCCTATACTTGCACAAAAACAGACACAAATAGAAAAACACATCCAAAGAGTGAAATCATTGCAAAATCAACGACTGAGGGTACAGAAGTATATCTTATAAGATTTTAACTTTATTTGTGAGGTTTATGTTATGGGACAGTAGAAAATTGAAAAAAATCAGAAAACAGCCGTATACTTGCACAAAAACAGACACAAATAGAAAAACACATCCAAACAGTGAAATCATTGCAAAATCAAACACTGAGGGTACAGAAGTATATCTTATAAGATGTTAACTTTATTTGTGAGGTTTATGTTATGGGACAGTAGAAAATTTAAAAAAATCAGAAAACAGCCGTATACTTGCACAAAAACAGACACAAATAGAAAAACACATCCAAAGAGTGAAATCATTGCAAAATCAAACACTGAGGGTACAGAAGTATATCTTATAAGATGTTAACTTTATTTGTGAGGTTTATGTTATGGGACAGTAGAAAATTGAAAAAAATCAGAAAACAGCCGTATACTTGCACAAAAACAGACAAAAATAGAAAAACACATCCAAACAGTGAAATCATTGCAAAATCAAACACTGAAGGCATATAACTATATCTTATAAGATTTTAACTTTATTTGTGAGGTTTATGTTATGTTACAGTAGAAAATTGAAAAAAATCAGAAAACAGCCGTATACTTGCACAAAAACAGACACAAATAGAAAAACACATCCAAACAGTGAAATCATTGCAAAATCAAACACTGAGGGTACAGAAGTATATCTTATAAGATTTTTACTTTATTTGTGAGGTTTATGTTATGGGACAGTAGAAAATTTAAAAAAATCAGAAAACAGCCGTATACTTGCTGAATGTGCACAAAAACAGACACAAATAGAAAAACACATCCAGACAGTGAAATCATTGCAAAATCAAACACTGAGGGTACAGAAGTATATCTTATAAGATGTTAACTTTATTTGTGAGGTTTATGTTATGGGACAGTAGAAAATAGAAAAAAATCAGAAAACAGCCGTATACTTGCTGAATGTGCACAAAAACAGACACAAATAGAAAAACACATCCAAAGAGTGAAATCATTGCAAAATCAAACACTGAGGGTACAGAAGTATATCTTATAAGATGTTAACTTTATTTGTGAGGTTTATGTTATGGGACAGTAGAAAATTGAAAAAAATCAGAAAACAGCCGTATACTTGCTGAATGTGCACAAAAACAGACACAAATAGAAAAACACATCCAAACAGTGAAATCATTGCAAAATCAAACACTGAGGGTAGAGAAGTATATCTTATAAGATTTTAACTTTATTTGTGAGGTTTATGTTATGGGACAGTAGAAAATTGAAAAAAATCAGAAAACAGCCGTATACTTGCACAAAAACAGACACAAATAGAAAAACACATCCAAACAGTGAAATCATTGCAAAATCAAACACTGAGGGTACAGAAGTATATCTTATAAGATGTTAACTTTATTTGTGAGGTTTATGTTATGGGACAGTAGAAAATTGAAAAAAATCAGAAAACAGCCGTATACTTGCTGAACGTGCACAAAAACAGACACAAATAGAAAAACACATCCAAACAGTGAAATCATTGCAAAATCAAACACTGAGGGTACAGAAGTATATCTTATAAGATGTTAACTTTATTTGTGAGGTTTATGTTATGGGACAGTAGAAAATTTAAAAAAATCAGAAAACAGCCGTATACTTGCACAAAAACAGACACAAATAGAAAAACACATCCAAAGAGTGAAATCATTGCAAAATCAAACACTGAGGGTACAGAAGTATATCTTATAAGATGTTAACTTTATTTGTGAGGTTTATGTTATGGGACAGTAGAAAATTGAAAAAAATCAGAAAACAGCCGTATACTTGCACAAAAACAGACACAAATAGCAAAACACATCCAAACAGTGAAATCATTGCAAAATCAAACACTGAAGGCATATAACTATATCTTATAAGATTTTAACTTTATTTGTGAGGTTTATGTTATGGGACAGTAGAAAATTGAAAAAAATCAGAAAACAGCCGTATACTTGCACAAAAACAGACACAAATAGAAAAACACATCCAAAGAGTGAAATCATTGCAAAATCAAACACTGAGGGTACAGAAGTATATCTTATAAGATGTTAACTTTATTTGTGAGGTTTATGTTATGGGACAGTAGAAAATTGAAAAAAATCAGAAAACAGCCGTATACTTGCTGAATATGCACAAAAACAGACACAAATAGAAAAACACATCCAAACAGTGAAATCATTGCAAAATTAAACACTGAGGGTAAATAACTATATCTTATAAGATTTTAACTTTATTTGTGAGGTTTATGTTATGGGACAGTAGAAAATTGAAAAAAATCAGAAAACAGCCGTATACTTGCTGAATGTGCACAAAAACAGACACAAATTGAAAAACACATCCAAACAGTGAAATCATTGCAAAATCAAACACTGAGGGTACAGAAGTATATCTTATAAGATTTTAACTTTATTTGTGAGGTTTATGTTATGGGACAGTAGAAAATTGAAAAAAATCAGAAAACAGCCGTATACTTGCTGAATGTGCACAAAAACAGACACAAATAGAAAAACACATCCAAACAGTGAAATCATTGCAAAATCAAACACGGAGGGTAGAGAAGTATATCTTATAAGATTTTAACTTTATTTGTGAGGTTTATGTTATGGGACAGTAGAAAATTGAAAAAAATCAGAAAACTGCCGTATACTTGCACAAAAACAGACACAAATAGAAAAACACATCCAAACAGTGAAATCATTGCAAAATCAAACACTGAGGGTACAGAAGTATATCTTATAAGATGTTAACTTTATTTGTGAGGTTTATGTTATGGGACAGTAGAAAATTGAAAAAAATCAGAAAACAGCCGTATACTTGCTGAATGTGCACAAAAACAGACACAAATAGAAAAACACATCCAAACAGTGAAATCATTGCAAAATCAAACACTGAGGGTACAGAAGTATATCTTATAAGATGTTAACTTTATTTGTGAGGTTTATGTTATGGGACAGTAGAAAATTGAAAAAAATCAGAAAACAGCCGTATACTTGCACAAAAACAGACACAAATAGAAAAACACATCCAAACAGTGAAATCATTGCAAAATCAAACACTGAGGGTACAGAAGTATATCTTATAAGATGTTAACTTTATTTGTGAGGTTTATGTTATGGGACAGTAGAAAATTGAAAAAAATCAGAAAACAGCCGTATACTTGCTGAATGTGCACAAAAACAGACACAAATAGAAAAACACATCCAAACAGTGAAATCATTGCAAAATCAAACACTGAGGGTAAATAACTATATCTTATAAGATTTTAACTTTATTTGTGAGGTTTATGTTATGGGACAGTAGAAAATTGAAAAAAATCAGAAAACAGCCGTATACTTGCACAAAAACAGACACAAATAGAAAAACACATCCAAACAGTGAAATCATTGCAAAATCAAACACTGAAGGCATATAACTATATCTTATAAGATTTTAACTTTATTTGTGAGGTTTATGTTATGGGACAGTAGAAAATTGAAAAAAATCAGAAAACAGCCGTATACTTGCTGAATGTGCACAAAAACAGACACAAATAGAAAAACACATCCAAACAGTGAAATCATTGCAAAATCAAACACTGAGGGTAGAGAAGTATATCTTATAAGATTTTAACTTTATTTGTGAGGTTTATGTTATGGGACAGTAGAAAATTGAAAAAAATCAGAAAACAGCCGTATACTTGCACAAAAACAGACACAAATAGAAAAACACATCCAAACAGTGAAATCATTGCAAAATCAAACACTGAAGGCATATAACTATATCTTATAAGATGTTAACTTTATTTGTGAGGTTTATGTTATGGGACAGTAGAAAATTGAAAAAAATCAGAAAACAGCCGTATACTTGCTGAATGTGCACAAAAACAGACACAAATAGAAAAACACATCCAAACAGTGAAATCATTGCAAAATCAAACACTGAGGGTACAGAAGTATATCTTATAAGATTTTAACTTTATTTGTGAGGTTTATGTTATGGGACAGTAGAAAATTGAAAAAAATCAGAAAACAGCCGTATACTTGCTGAATGTGCACAAAAACAGACACAAATAGAAAAACACATCCAAACAGTGAAATCATTCCAAAATCAAACACTGAAGGCATATAACTATATCTTATAAGATTTTAACTTTATTTGTGAGGTTTATGTTATGGGACAGTAGAAAATTGAAAAAAATCAGAAAACAGCCGTATACTTGCTGAATGTGCACAAAAACAGACACAAATAGAAAAACACATCCAAAGAGTGAAATCATTGCAAAATCAAACACTGAGGGTACAGAAGTATATCTTATAAGATGTTAACTTTATTTGTGAGGTTTATGTTATGGGACAGTAGAAAATTGAAAAAAATCAGAAAACAGCCGTATACTTGCACAAAAACAGACACAAATAGAAAAACACATCCAAACAGTGAAATCATTGCAAAATCAAACACTGAGGGTACAGAAGTATATCTTATAAGATGTTAACTTTATTTGTGAGGTTTATGTTATGGGACAGTAGAAAATTGAAAAAAATCAGAAAACAGCCGTATACTTGCACAAAAACAGACACAAATAGAAAAACACATCCAAACAGTGAAATCATTGCAAAATCAAACACTGAGGGTACAGAAGTATATCTTATAAGATTTTTACTTTATTTGTGAGGTTTATGTTATGGGACAGTAGAAAATTTAAAAAAATCAGAAAACAGCCGTATACTTGCTGAATGTGCACAAAAACAGACACAAATAGAAAAACACATCCAAACAGTGAAATCATTGCAAAATCAAACACTGAGGGTACAGAAGTATATCTTATAAGATTTTAACTTTATTTGTGAGGTTTATGTTATGGGACAGTAGAAAATTGAAAAAAATCAGAAAACAGCCGTATACTTGCTGAATGTGCACAAAAACAGACACAAATAGAAAAACACATCCAAACAGTGAAATCATTGCAAAATCAAACACTGAGGGTAGAGAAGTATATCTTATAAGATTTTAACTTTATTTGTGAGGTTTATGTTATGGGACAGTAGAAAATTGAAAAAAATCAGAAAACTGCCGTATACTTGCACAAAAACAGACACAAATAGAAAAACACATCCAAAGAGTGAAATCATTGCAAAATCAAACACTGAGGGTACAGAAGTATATCTTATAAGATGTTAACTTTATTTGTGAGGTTTATGTTATGGGACAGTAGAAAATTTAAAAAAATCAGAAAACAGCCGTATACTTGCTGAATGTGCACAAAAACAGACACAAATAGAAAAACACATCCAAACAGTGAAATCATTGCAAAATCAAACACTGAGGGTACAGAAGTATATCTTATAAGATGTTAACTTTATTTGTGAGGTTTATGTTATGGGACAGTAGAAAATTTAAAAAAATCAGAAAACAGCCGTATACTTGCTGAATGTGCACAAAAACAGACACAAATAGAAAAACACATCCAAACAGTGAAATCATTGCAAAATCAAACACTGAGGGTACAGAAGTATATCTTATAAGATGTTAACTTTATTTGTGAGGTTTATGTTATGGGACAGTAGAAAATTTAAAAAAATCAGAAAACAGCCGTATACTTGCTGAATGTGCACAAAAACAGACACAAATAGAAAAACACATCCAAACAGTGAAATCATTGCAAAATCAAACACTGAGGGTAGAGAAGTATATCTTATACGATTTTAACTTTATTTGTGAGGTTTATGTTATGGGACAGTAGAAAATTGAAAAAAATCAGAAAACTGCCGTATACTTGCACAAAAACAGACACAAATAGAAAAACACATCCAAAGAGTGAAATCATTGCAAAATCAAACACTGAGGGTACAGAAGTATATCTTATAAGATGTTAACTTTATTTGTGAGGTTTATGTTATGGGACAGTAGAAAATTTAAAAAAATCAGAAAACAGCCGTATACTTGCTGAATGTGCACAAAAACAGACACAAATAGAAAAACACATCCAAACAGTGAAATCATTGCAAAATCAAACACTGAGGGTACAGAAGTATATCTTATAAGATGTTAACTTTATTTGTGAGGTTTATGTTATGGGACAGTAGAAAATTTAAAAAAATCAGAAAACAGCCGTATACTTGCTGAATGTGCACAAAAACAGACACAAATAGAAAAACACATCCAAACAGTGAAATCATTGCAAAATCAAACACTGAGGGTACAGAAGTATATCTTATAAGATGTTAACTTTATTTGTGAGGTTTATGTTATGGGACAGTAGAAAATTGAAAAAAATCAGAAAACAGCCGTATACTTGCACAAAAACAGACACAAATAGAAAAACACATCCAAACAGTGAAATCATTGCAAAATCAAACACTGAGGGTACAGAAGTATATCTTATAAGATGTTAACTTTATTTGTGAGGTTTATGTTATGGGACAGTAGAAAATTGAAAAAAATCAGAAAACAGCCGTATACTTGCTGAATGTGCACAAAAACAGACACAAATAGAAAAACACATCCAAACAGTGAAATCATTGCAAAATCAAACACTGAAGGCATATAACTATATCTTATAAGATTTTAACTTTATTTGTGAGGTTTATGTTATGGGACAGTAGAAAATTGAAAAAAATCAGAAAACTGCCGTATACTTGCACAAAAACAGACACAAATAGAAAAACACATCCAAACAGTGAAATCATTGCAAAATCAAACACTGAGGGTACAGAAGTATATCTTATAAGATTTTAACTTTATTTGTGAGGTTTATGTTATGGGACAGTAGAAAATTGAAAAAAATCAGAAAACAGCCGTATACTTGCTGAATGTGCACAAAAACAGACACAAATTGAAAAACACATCCAAACAGTGAAATCATTGCAAAATCAAACACTGAGGGTACAGAAGTATATCTTATAAGATGTTAACTTTATTTGTGAGGTTTATGTTATGGGACAGTAGAAAATTGAAAAAAATCAGAAAACAGCCGTATACTTGCACAAAAACAGACACAAATAGAAAAACACATCCAAACAGTGAAATCATTCCAAAATCAAACACTGAAGGCATATAACTATATCTTATAAGATTTTAACTTTATTTGTGAGGTTTATGTTATGGGACAGTAGAAAATTGAAAAAAATCAGAAAACAGCCGTATGCTTGCTGAATGTGCACAAAAACAGACACAAATAGAAAAACACATCCAAAGAGTGAAATCATTGCAAAATCAAACACTGAGGGTACAGAAGTATATCTTATAAGATGTTAACTTTATTTGTGAGGTTTATGTTATGGGACAGTAGAAAATTGAAAAAAATCAGAAAACAGCCGTATACTTGCACAAAAACAGACAAAAATAGAAAAACACATCCAAACAGTGAAATCATTGCAAAATCAAACACTGAAGGCATATAACTATATCTTATAAGATTTTAACTTTATTTGTGAGGTTTATGTTATGGTACAGTAGAAAATTGAAAAAAATCAGAAAACAGCCGTATACTTGCACAAAAACAGACACAAATAGAAAAACACATCCAAACAGTGAAATCATTGCAAAATCAAACACTGAGGGTACAGAAGTATATCTTATAAGATTTTTACTTTATTTGTGAGGTTTATGTTATGGGACAGTAGAAAATTTAAAAAAATCAGAAAACAGCCGTATACTTGCTGAATGTGCACAAAAACAGACACAAATAGAAAAACACATCCAGACAGTGAAATCATTGCAAAATCAAACACTGAGGGTACAGAAGTATATCTTATAAGATGTTAACTTTATTTGTGAGGTTTATGTTATGGGACAGTAGAAAATAGAAAAAAATCAGAAAACAGCCGTATACTTGCTGAATGTGCACAAAAACAGACACAAATAGAAAAACACATCCAAAGAGTGAAATCATTGCAAAATCAAACACTGAGGGTACAGAAGTATATCTTATAAGATGTTAACTTTATTTGTGAGGTTTATGTTATGGGACAGTAGAAAATTGAAAAAAATCAGAAAACAGCCGTATACTTGCACAAAAACAGACACAAATAGAAAAACACATCCAAACAGTGAAATCATTGCAAAATCAAACACTGAGGGTACAGAAGTATATCTTATAAGATTTTAACTTTATTTGTGAGGTTTATGTTATGGGACAGTAGAAAATTGAAAAAAATCAGAAAACAGCCGTATACTTGCTGAATGTGCACAAAAACAGACACAAATAGAAAAACACATCCAAAGAGTGAAATCATTGCAAAATCAAACACTGAGGGTACAGAAGTATATCTTATAAGATGTTAACTTTATTTGTGAGGTTTATGTTATGGGACAGTAGAAAATTGAAAAAAATCAGAAAACAGCCGTATACTTGCTGAATGTGCACAAAAACAGACACAAATAGAAAAACACATCCAAACAGTGAAATCATTCCAAAATCAAACACTGAAGGCATATAACTATATCTTATAAGATTTTAACTTTATTTGTGAGGTTTATGTTATGGGACAGTAGAAAATTGAAAAAAATCAGAAAACAGCCGTATACTTGCACAAAAACAGACACAAATAGAAAAACACATCCAAAGAGTGAAATCATTGCAAAATCAAACACTGAGGGCACAGAAGTATATCTTATAAGATGTTAACTTTATTTGTGAGGTTTATGTTATGGGACAGTAGAAAATTTAAAAAAATCAGAAAACAGCCGTATACTTGCACAAAAACAGACACAAAGAGAAAAACACATCCAAACAGTGAAATCATTGCAAAATCAAACACTGAGGGTACAGAAGTATATCTTATAAGATTTTAACTTTATTTGTGAGGTTTATGTTATGGGACAGTAGAAAATTGAAAAAAATCAGAAAACAGCCGTATACTTGCTGAATGTGCACAAAAACAGACACAAATAGAAAAACACATCCAAAGAGTGAAATCATTGCAAAATCAAACACTGAGGGTACAGAAGTATATCTTATAAGATGTTAACTTTATTTGTGAGGTTTATGTTATGGGACAGTAGAAAATTGAAAAAAATCAGAAAACAGCCGTATACTTGCTGAATGTGCACAAAAACAGACACAAATAGAAAAACACATCCAAACAGTGAAATCATTGCAAAATCAAACACTGAGGGTAGAGAAGTATATCTTATAAGATTTTAACTTTATTTGTGAGGTTTATGTTATGGGACAGTAGAAAATTGAAAAAAATCAGAAAACAGCCGTATACTTGCACAAAAACAGACACAAATAGAAAAACACATCCAAACAGTGAAATCATTGCAAAATCAAACACTGAGGGTACAGAAGTATATCTTATAAGATGTTAACTTTATTTGTGAGGTTTATGTTATGGGACAGTAGAAAATTGAAAAAAATCAGAAAACAGCCGTATACTTGCTGAACGTGCACAAAAACAGACACAAATAGAAAAACACATCCAAACAGTGAAATCATTGCAAAATCAAACACTGAGGGTACAGAAGTATATCTTATAAGATGTTAACTTTATTTGTGAGGTTTATGTTATGGGACAGTAGAAAATTGAAAAAAATCAGAAAACAGCCGTATACTTGCTGAATGTGCACAAAAACAGACACAAATAGAAAAACACATCCAAACAGTGAAATCATTGCAAAATCAAACACTGAGGGTACAGAAGTATATCTTATAAGATGTTAACTTTATTTGTGAGGTTTATGTTATGGGACAGTAGAAAATTGAAAAAAATCAGAAAACAGCCGTATACTTGCACAAAAACAGACACAAATAGAAAAACACATCCAAACAGTGAAATCATTGCAAAATCAAACACTGAGGGTACAGAAGTATATCTTATAAGATTTTAACTTTATTTGTGAGGTTTATGTTATGGGACAGTAGAAAATTGAAAAAAATCAGAAAACAGCCGTATACTTGCTGAATGTGCACAAAAACAGACACAAATAGAAAAACACATCCAAACAGTGAAATCATTGCAAAATCAAACACTGAGGGTAAATAACTATATCTTATAAGATTTTAACTTTATTTGTGAGGTTTATGTTATGGGACAGTAGAAAATTGAAAAAAATCAGAAAACAGCCGTATACTTGCACAAAAACAGACACAAATAGAAAAACACATCCAAACAGTGAAATCATTGCAAAATCAAACACTGAGGGTACAGAAGTATATCTTATAAGATTTTAACTTTATTTGTGAGGTTTATGTTATGGGACAGTAGAAAATTGAAAAAAATCAGAAAACAGCCGTATACTTGCTGAATGTGCACAAAAACAGACACAAATAGAAAAACACATCCAAACAGTGAAATCATTGCAAAATCAAACACTGAGGGTAAATAACTATATCTTATAAGATTTTAACTTTATTTGTGAGGTTTATGTTATGGGACAGTAGAAAATAGAAAAAAATCAGAGAACAGCCGTATACTTGCTGAATGTGCACAAAAACAGACACAAATAGAAAAACACATCCAAACAGTGAAATCATTGCAAAATCAACACGGAGGGTAGAGAAGTATATCTTATAAGATTTTAACTTTATTTGTGAGGTTTATGTTATGGGACAGTAGAAAATTGAAAAAAATCAGAAAACTGCCGTATACTTGCACAAAAACAGACACAAATAGAAAAACACATCCAAACAGTGAAATCATTGCAAAATCAAACACTGAGGGTACAGAAGTATATCTTATAAGATTTTTACTTTATTTGTGAGGTTTATGTTATGGGACAGTAGAAAATTTAAAAAAATCAGAAAACAGCCGTATACTTGCTGAATGTGCACAAAAACAGACACAAATAGAAAAACACATCCAGACAGTGAAATCATTGCAAAATCAAACACTGAGGGTACAGAAGTATATCTTATAAGATGTTAACTTTATTTGTGAGGTTTATGTTATGGGACAGTAGAAAATTGAAAAAAATCAGAAAACAGCCGTATACTTGCTGAATGTGCACAAAAACAGACACAAATAGAAAAACACATCCAAACAGTGAAATCATTGCAAAATCAAACACTGAGGGTACAGAAGTATATCTTATAAGATGTTAACTTTATTTGTGAGGTTTATGTTATGGGACAGTAGAAAATTGAAAAAAATCAGAAAACAGCCGTATACTTGCACAAAAACAGACACAAATAGAAAAACACATCCAAACAGTGAAATCATTGCAAAATCAAACACTGAGGGTACAGAAGTATATCTTATAAGATTTTAACTTTATTTGTGAGGTTTATGTTATGGGACAGTAGAAAATTGAAAAAAATCAGAAAACAGCCGTATACTTGCTGAATGTGCACAAAAACAGACACAAATAGAAAAACACATCCAAACAGTGAAATCATTGCAAAATCAAACACTGAGGGTAAATAACTATATCTTATAAGATTTTAACTTTATTTGTGAGGTTTATGTTATGGGACAGTAGAAAATTGAAAAAAATCAGAAAACAGCCGTATACTTGCACAAAAACAGACACAAATAGAAAAACACATCCAAACAGTGAAATCATTGCAAAATCAAACACTGAGGGTACAGAAGTATATCTTATAAGATTTTAACTTTATTTGTGAGGTTTATGTTATGGGACAGTAGAAAATTGAAAAAAATCAGAAAACAGCCGTATACTTGCTGAATGTGCACAAAAACAGACACAAATAGAAAAACACATCCAAACAGTGAAATCATTGCAAAATCAAACACTGAGGGTAAATAACTATATCTTATAAGATTTTAACTTTATTTGTGAGGTTTATGTTATGGGACAGTAGAAAATAGAAAAAAATCAGAGAACAGCCGTATACTTGCTGAATGTGCACAAAAACAGACACAAATAGAAAAACACATCCAAACAGTGAAATCATTGCAAAATCAAACACGGAGGGTAGAGAAGTATATCTTATAAGATTTTAACTTTATTTGTGAGGTTTATGTTATGGGACAGTAGAAAATTGAAAAAAATCAGAAAACTGCCGTATACTTGCACAAAAACAGACACAAATAGAAAAACACATCCAAACAGTGAAATCATTGCAAAATCAAACACTGAGGGTACAGAAGTATATCTTATAAGATTTTTACTTTATTTGTGAGGTTTATGTTATGGGACAGTAGAAAATTTAAAAAAATCAGAAAACAGCCGTATACTTGCTGAATGTGCACAAAAACAGACACAAATAGAAAAACACATCCAGACAGTGAAATCATTGCAAAATCAAACACTGAGGGTACAGAAGTATATCTTATAAGATGTTAACTTTATTTGTGAGGTTTATGTTATGGGACAGTAGAAAATAGAAAAAAATCAGAAAACAGCCGTATACTTGCTGAATGTGCACAAAAACAGACACAAATAGAAAAACACATCCAAAGAGTGAAATCATTGCAAAATCAAACACTGAGGGTACAGAAGTATATCTTATAAGATGTTAACTTTATTTGTGAGGTTTATGTTATGGGACAGTAGAAAATTGAAAAAAATCAGAAAACAGCCGTATACTTGCACAAAAACAGACACAAATAGAAAAACACATCCAAACAGTGAAATCATTGCAAAATCAAACACTGAGGGTAGAGAAGTATATCTTATAAGATTTTAACTGTATTTGTGAGGTTTATGTTATGGGACAGTAGAAAATTGAAAAAAATCAGAAAACTGCCGTATACTTGCACAAAAACAGACACAAATAGAAAAACACATCCAAAGAGTGAAATCATTGCAAAATCAAACACTGAGGGTACAGAAGTATATCTTATAAGATGTTAACTTTATTTGTGAGGTTTATGTTATGGGACAGTAGAAAATTTAAAAAAATCAGAAAACAGCCGTATACTTGCTGAATGTGCACAAAAACAGACACAAATAGAAAAACACATCCAAACAGTGAAATCATTGCAAAATCAAACACTGAGGGTACAGAAGTATATCTTATAAGATGTTAACTTTATTTGTGAGGTTTATGTTATGGGACAGTAGAAAATTTAAAAAAATCAGAAAACAGCCGTATACTTGCTGAATGTGCACAAAAACAGACACAAATAGAAAAACACATCCAAACAGTGAAATCATTGCAAAATCAAACACTGAGGGTACAGAAGTATATCTTATAAGATGTTAACTTTATTTGTGAGGTTTATGTTATGGGACAGTAGAAAATTTAAAAAAATCAGAAAACAGCCGTATACTTGCTGAATGTGCACAAAAACAGACACAAATAGAAAAACACATCCAAACAGTGAAATCATTGCAAAATCAAACACTGAGGGTAGAGAAGTATATCTTATACGATTTTAACTTTATTTGTGAGGTTTATGTTATGGGACAGTAGAAAATTGAAAAAAATCAGAAAACTGCCGTATACTTGCACAAAAACAGACACAAATAGAAAAACACATCCAAAGAGTGAAATCATTGCAAAATCAAACACTGAGGGTACAGAAGTATATCTTATAAGATGTTAACTTTATTTGTGAGGTTTATGTTATGGGACAGTAGAAAATTTAAAAAAATCAGAAAACAGCCGTATACTTGCTGAATGTGCACAAAAACAGACACAAATAGAAAAACACATCCAAACAGTGAAATCATTGCAAAATCAAACACTGAGGGTACAGAAGTATATCTTATAAGATGTTAACTTTATTTGTGAGGTTTATGTTATGGGACAGTAGAAAATTGAAAAAAATCAGAAAACAGCCGTATACTTGCTGAATGTGCACAAAAACAGACACAAATAGAAAAACACATCCAAACAGTGAAATCATTGCAAAATCAAACACTGAAGGCATATAACTATATCTTATAAGATTTTAACTTTATTTGTGAGGTTTATGTTATGGGACAGTAGAAAATTGAAAAAAATCAGAAAACAGCCGTATACTTGCACAAAAACAGACACAAATAGAAAAACACATCCAGACAGTGAAATCATTGCAAAATCAAACACTGAGGGTACAGAAGTATATCTTATAAGATGTTAACTTTATTTGTGAGGTTTATGTTATGGGACAGTAGAAAATTGAAAAAAATCAGAAAACAGCCGTATACTTGCTGAATGTGCACAAAAACAGACACAAATAGAAAAACACATCCAAACAGTGAAATCATTCCAAAATCAAACACTGAAGGCATATAACTATATCTTATAAGATTTTAACTTTATTTGTGAGGTTTATGTTATGGGACAGTAGAAAATTGAAAAAAATCAGAAAACAGCCGTATACTTGCACAAAAACAGACACAAATAGAAAAACACATCCAAAGAGTGAAATCATTGCAAAATCAAACACTGAGGGTACAGAAGTATATCTTATAAGATGTTAACTTTATTTGTGAGGTTTATGTTATGGGACAGTAGAAAATTTAAAAAAATCAGAAAACAGCCGTATACTTGCACAAAAACAGACACAAAGAGAAAAACACATCCAAACAGTGAAATCATTGCAAAATCAAACACTGAGGGTACAGAAGTATATCTTATAAGATTTTAACTTTATTTGTGAGGTTTATGTTATGGGACAGTAGAAAATTGAAAAAAATCAGAAAACAGCCGTATACTTGCTGAATGTGCACAAAAACAGACACAAATAGAAAAACACATCCAAACAGTGAAATCATTCCAAAATCAAACACTGAAGGCATATAACTATATCTTATAAGATTTTAACTTTATTTGTGAGGTTTATGTTATGGGACAGTAGAAAATTGAAAAAAATCAGAAAACAGCCGTATACTTGCTGAATGTGCACAAAAACAGACACAAATAGAAAAACACATCCAAAGAGTGAAATCATTGCAAAATCAAACACTGAGGGTACAGAAGTATATCTTATAAGATGTTAACTTTATTTGTGAGGTTTATGTTATGGGACAGTAGAAAATTTAAAAAAATCAGAAAACAGCCGTATACTTGCTGAATGTGCACAAAAACAGACACAAATAGAAAAACACATCCAAACAGTGAAATCATTCCAAAATCAAACACTGAGGGTAGAGAAGTATATCTTATAAGATTTTAACTTTATTTGTGAGGTTTATGTTATGGGACAGTAGAAAATTGAAAAAAATCAGAAAACTGCCGTATACTTGCACAAAAACAGACACAAATAGAAAAACACATCCAAAGAGTGAAATCATTGCAAAATCAAACACTGAGGGTACAGAAGTATATCTTATAAGATGTTAACTTTATTTGTGAGGTTTATGTTATGGGACAGTAGAAAATTTAAAAAAATCAGAAAACAGCCGTATACTTGCTGAATGTGCACAAAAACAGACACAAATAGAAAAACACATCCAAACAGTGAAATCATTGCAAAATCAAACACTGAGGGTACAGAAGTATATCTTATAAGATGTTAACTTTATTTGTGAGGTTTATGTTATGGGACAGTAGAAAATTTAAAAAAATCAGAAAACAGCCGTATACTTGCTGAATGTGCACAAAAACAGACACAAATAGAAAAACACATCCAAACAGTGAAATCATTGCAAAATCAAACACTGAGGGTACAGAAGTATATCTTATAAGATGTTAACTTTATTTGTGAGGTTTATGTTATGGGACAGTAGAAAATTTAAAAAAATCAGAAAACAGCCGTATACTTGCTGAATGTGCACAAAAACAGACACAAATAGAAAAACACATCCAAACAGTGAAATCATTGCAAAATCAAACACTGAGGGTAGAGAAGTATATCTTATACGATTTTAACTTTATTTGTGAGGTTTATGTTATGGGACAGTAGAAAATTGAAAAAAATCAGAAAACTGCCGTATACTTGCACAAAAACAGACACAAATAGAAAAACACATCCAAAGAGTGAAATCATTGCAAAATCAAACACTGAGGGTACAGAAGTATATCTTATAAGATGTTAACTTTATTTGTGAGGTTTATGTTATGGGACAGTAGAAAATTTAAAAAAATCAGAAAACAGCCGTATACTTGCTGAATGTGCACAAAAACAGACACAAATAGAAAAACACATCCAAACAGTGAAATCATTGCAAAATCAAACACTGAGGGTACAGAAGTATATCTTATAAGATGTTAACTTTATTTGTTAGGTTTATGTTATGGGACAGTAGAAAATTGAAAAAAATCAGAAAACAGCCGTATACTTGCTGAATATGCACAAAAACAGACACAAATAGAAAAACACATCCAAACAGTGAAATCATTGCAAAATCAAACACTGAGGGTAAATAACTATATCTTATAAGATTTTAACTTTATTTGTGAGGTTTATGTTATGGGACAGTAGAAAATTGAAAAAAATCAGAAAACAGCCGTATACTTGCTGAATGTGCACAAAAACAGACACAAATTGAAAAACACATCCAAACAGTGAAATCATTGCAAAATCAAACACTGAAGGCATATAACTATATCTTATAAGATTTTAACTTTATTTGTGAGGTTTATGTTATGGGACAGTAGAAAATTGAAAAAAATCAGAAAACAGCCGTATACTTGCTGAATGTGCACAAAAACAGACACAAATAGAAAAACACATCCAAACAGTGAAATCATTCCAAAATCAAACACTGAAGGCATATAACTATATCTTATAAGATTTTAACTTTATTTGTGAGGTTTATGTTATGGGACAGTAGAAAATTGAAAAAAATCAGAAAACTGCCGTATACTTGCACAAAAACAGACACAAATAGAAAAACACATCCAAAGAGTGAAATCATTGCAAAATCAAACACTGAGGGTACAGAAGTATATCTTATAAGATGTTAACTTTATTTGTGAGGTTTATGTTATGGGACAGTAGAAAATTTAAAAAAATCTGAAAACAGCCGTATACTTGCACAAAAACAGACACAAAGAGAAAAACACATCCAAACAGTGAAATCATTGCAAAATCAAACACTGAGGGTACAGAAGTATATCTTATAAGATTTTAACTTTATTTGTGAGGTTTATGTTATGGGACAGTAGAAAATTGAAAAAAATCAGAAAACAGCCGTATACTTGCTGAATGTGCACAAAAACAGACACAAATAGAAAAACACATCCAAACAGTGAAATCATTCCAAAATCAAACACTGAAGGCATATAACTATATCTTATAAGATTTTAACTTTATTTGTGAGGTTTATGTTATGGGACAGTAGAAAATTGAAAAAAATCAGAAAACAGCCGTATACTTGCTGAATGTGCACAAAAACAGACACAAATAGAAAAACACATCCAAAGAGTGAAATCATTGCAAAATCAAACACTGAGGGTACAGAAGTATATCTTATAAGATGTTAACTTTATTTGTGAGGTTTATGTTATGGGACAGTAGAAAATTTAAAAAAATCAGAAAACAGCCGTATACTTGCACAAAAACAGACACAAATAGAAAAACACATCCAAAGAGTGAAATCATTGCAAAATCAAACACTGAGGGTACAGAAGTATATCTTATAAGATGTTAACTTTATTTGTGAGGTTTATGTTATGGGACAGTAGAAAATTGAAAAAAATCAGAAAACAGCCGTATACTTGCACAAAAACAGACAAAAATAGAAAAACACATCCAAACAGTGAAATCATTGCAAAATCAAACACTGAAGGCATATAACTATATCTTATAAGATTTTAACTTTATTTGTGAGGTTTATGTTATGGTACAGTAGAAAATTGAAAAAAATCAGAAAACAGCCGTATACTTGCACAAAAACAGACACAAATAGAAAAACACATCCAAACAGTGAAATCATTGCAAAATCAAACACTGAGGGTACAGAAGTATATCTTATAAGATTTTTACTTTATTTGTGAGGTTTATGTTATGGGACAGTAGAAAATTTAAAAAAATCAGAAAACAGCCGTATACTTGCTGAATGTGCACAAAAACAGACACAAATAGAAAAACACATCCAGACAGTGAAATCATTGCAAAATCAAACACTGAGGGTACAGAAGTATATCTTATAAGATGTTAACTTTATTTGTGAGGTTTATGTTATGGGACAGTAGAAAATAGAAAAAAATCAGAAAACAGCCGTATACTTGCTGAATGTGCACAAAAACAGACACAAATAGAAAAACACATCCAAAGAGTGAAATCATTGCAAAATCAAACACTGAGGGTACAGAAGTATATCTTATAAGATGTTAACTTTATTTGTGAGGTTTATGTTATGGGACAGTAGAAAATTGAAAAAAATCAGAAAACAGCCGTATACTTGCACAAAAACAGACACAAATAGAAAAACACATCCAAACAGTGAAATCATTGCAAAATCAAACACTGAGGGTACAGAAGTATATCTTATAAGATTTTAACTTTATTTGTGAGGTTTATGTTATGGGACAGTAGAAAATTGAAAAAAATCAGAAAACAGCCGTATACTTGCTGAATGTGCACAAAAACAGACACAAATAGAAAAACACATCCAAAGAGTGAAATCATTGCAAAATCAAACACTGAGGGTACAGAAGTATATCTTATAAGATGTTAACTTTATTTGTGAGGTTTATGTTATGGGACAGTAGAAAATTGAAAAAAATCAGAAAACAGCCGTATACTTGCTGAATGTGCACAAAAACAGACACAAATAGAAAAACACATCCAAACAGTGAAATCATTGCAAAATCAAACACTGAGGGTACAGACATATATCTTATAAGATGTTAACTTTATTTGTGAGGTTTATGTTATGGGACAGTAGAAAATTGAAAATAATCAGAAAACAGCCGTATACTTGCACAAAAACAGACACAAATAGAAAAACACATCCAAACAGTGAAATCATTGCAAAATCAAACACTGAGGGTACAGACATATATCTTATAAGATGTTAACCTAATTTGTGAGGTTTATGTTATGGGACAGTAGAAAATTGAAAAAAATCAGAAAACAGCCGTATACTTGCACAAAAACAGACACAAATAGAAAAACACATCCAAACAGTGAAATCATTGCAAAATCAAACACTGAGGGTACAGAAGTATATCTTATAAGATTTTTACTTTATTTGTGAGGTTTATGTTATGGGACAGTAGAAAATTGAAAAAAATCAGAAAACAGCCGTATACTTGCTGAATGTGCACAAAAACAGACACAAATAGAAAAACACATCCAAAGAGTGAAATCATTGCAAAATCAAACACTGAGGGTACAGAAGTATATCTTATAAGATGTTAACTTTATTTGTGAGGTTTATGTTATGGGACAGTAGAAAATTGAAAAAAATCAGAAAACAGCCGTATACTTGCTGAATGTGCACAAAAACAGACACAAATAGAAAAACACATCCAAACAGTGAAATCATTGCAAAATCAAACACTGAGGGTACAGACATATATCTTATAAGATGTTAACTTTATTTGTGAGGTTTATGTTATGGGACAGTAGAAAATTGAAAATAATCAGAAAACAGCCGTATACTTGCACAAAAACAGACACAAATAGAAAAACACATCCAAACAGTGAAATCATTGCAAAATCAAACACTGAGGGTACAGACATATATCTTATAAGATGTTAACTTTATTTGTGAGGTTTATGTTATGGGACAGTAGAAAATTGAAAAAAATCAGAAAACAGCCATATACTTGCTGAATGTGCACAAAAACAGACACAAATAGAAAAACACATCCAAACAGTGAAATCATTGCAAAATCAAACACTGAGGGTACAGAAGTATATCTTATAAGATGTTAACTTTATTTGTGAGGTTTATGTTATGGGACAGTAGAAAATTTTAAAAAATCAGAAAACAGCCGTATACTTGCACAAAAACAGACACAAATAGAAAAACACATCCAAACAGTGAAATCATTGCAAAATCAAACACTGAGGGTACAGAAGTATATCTTATAAGATGTTAACTTTATTTGTGAGGTTTATGTTATGGGACAGTAGAAAATTTAAAAAAATCAGAAAACAGCCGTATACTTGCTGAATGTGCACAAAAACAGACACAAATAGAAAAACACATCCAAACAGTGAAATCATTGCAAAATCAAACACTGAGGGTAAATAACTATATCTTATAAGATTTTAACTTTATTTGTGAGGTTTATGTTATGGGACAGTAGAAAATTGAAAAAAATCAGAAAACAGCCGTATACTTGCACAAAAACAGACACAAATAGAAAAACACATCCAAAGAGTGAAATCATTGCAAAATCAAACACTGAAGGCATATAACTATATCTTATAAGATTTTAACTTTATTTGTGAGGTTTATGTTATGGGACAGTAGAAAATTTAAAAAAATCAGAAAACAGCCGTATACTTGCTGAATGTGCACAAAAACAGACACAAATAGAAAAACACATCCAAACAGTGAAATCATTGCAAAATCAAACACTGAGGGTACAGAAGTATATCTTATAAGATGTTAACTTTATTTGTGAGGTTTATGTTATGGGACAGTAGAAAATTGAAAAAAATCAGAAAACAGCCGTATACTTGCTGAATGTGCACAAAAACAGACACAAATAGAAAAACACATCCAAACAGTGAAATCATTGCAAAATCAAACACTGAAGGCATATAACTATATCTTATAAGATTTTAACTTTATTTGTGAGGTTTATGTTATGGGACAGTAGAAAATTGAAAAAAATCAGAAAACAGCCGTATACTTGCTGAATGTGCACAAAAACAGACACAAATAGAAAAACACATCCAAACAGTGAAATCATTGCAAAATCAAACACTGAGGGTACAGAAGTATATCTTATAAGATGTTAACTTTATTTGTGAGGTTTATGTTATGGGACAGTAGAAAATTGAAAAAAATCAGAAAACAGCCGTATACTTGCTGAATGTGCACAAAAACAGACACAAATAGAAAAACACATCCAAACAGTGAAATCATTGCAAAATCAAACACTGAGGGTAGAGAAGTATATCTTATACGATTTTAACTTTATTTGTGAGGTTTATGTTATGGGACAGTAGAAAATTGAAAAAAATCAGAAAACTGCCGTATACTTGCACAAAAACAGACACAAATAGAAAAACACATCCAAAGAGTGAAATCATTGCAAAATCAAACACTGAGGGTACAGAAGTATATCTTATAAGATGTTAACTTTATTTGTGAGGTTTATGTTATGGGACAGTAGAAAATTTAAAAAAATCAGAAAACAGCCGTATACTTGCTGAATGTGCACAAAAACAGACACAAATAGAAAAACACATCCAAACAGTGAAATCATTGCAAAATCAAACACTGAGGGTACAGAAGTATATCTTATAAGATGTTAACTTTATTTGTTAGGTTTATGTTATGGGACAGTAGAAAATTGAAAAAAATCAGAAAACAGCCGTATACTTGCTGAATATGCACAAAAACAGACACAAATAGAAAAACACATCCAAACAGTGAAATCATTGCAAAATCAAACACTGAGGGTAAATAACTATATCTTATAAGATTTTAACTTTATTTGTGAGGTTTATGTTATGGGACAGTAGAAAATTGAAAAAAATCAGAAAACAGCCGTATACTTGCTGAATGTGCACAAAAACAGACACAAATTGAAAAACACATCCAAACAGTGAAATCATTGCAAAATCAAACACTGAAGGCATATAACTATATCTTATAAGATTTTAACTTTATTTGTGAGGTTTATGTTATGGGACAGTAGAAAATTGAAAAAAATCAGAAAACAGCCGTATACTTGCTGAATGTGCACAAAAACAGACACAAATAGAAAAACACATCCAAACAGTGAAATCATTCCAAAATCAAACACTGAAGGCATATAACTATATCTTATAAGATTTTAACTTTATTTGTGAGGTTTATGTTATGGGACAGTAGAAAATTGAAAAAAATCAGAAAACTGCCGTATACTTGCACAAAAACAGACACAAATAGAAAAACACATCCAAAGAGTGAAATCATTGCAAAATCAAACACTGAGGGTACAGAAGTATATCTTATAAGATGTTAACTTTATTTGTGAGGTTTATGTTATGGGACAGTAGAAAATTTAAAAAAATCTGAAAACAGCCGTATACTTGCACAAAAACAGACACAAAGAGAAAAACACATCCAAACAGTGAAATCATTGCAAAATCAAACACTGAGGGTACAGAAGTATATCTTATAAGATTTTAACTTTATTTGTGAGGTTTATGTTATGGGACAGTAGAAAATTGAAAAAAATCAGAAAACAGCCGTATACTTGCTGAATGTGCACAAAAACAGACACAAATAGAAAAACACATCCAAACAGTGAAATCATTCCAAAATCAAACACTGAAGGCATATAACTATATCTTATAAGATTTTAACTTTATTTGTGAGGTTTATGTTATGGGACAGTAGAAAATTGAAAAAAATCAGAAAACAGCCGTATACTTGCTGAATGTGCACAAAAACAGACACAAATAGAAAAACACATCCAAAGAGTGAAATCATTGCAAAATCAAACACTGAGGGTACAGAAGTATATCTTATAAGATGTTAACTTTATTTGTGAGGTTTATGTTATGGGACAGTAGAAAATTTAAAAAAATCAGAAAACAGCCGTATACTTGCACAAAAACAGACACAAATAGAAAAACACATCCAAAGAGTGAAATCATTGCAAAATCAAACACTGAGGGTACAGAAGTATATCTTATAAGATGTTAACTTTATTTGTGAGGTTTATGTTATGGGACAGTAGAAAATTGAAAAAAATCAGAAAACAGCCGTATACTTGCACAAAAACAGACAAAAATAGAAAAACACATCCAAACAGTGAAATCATTGCAAAATCAAACACTGAAGGCATATAACTATATCTTATAAGATTTTAACTTTATTTGTGAGGTTTATGTTATGGTACAGTAGAAAATTGAAAAAAATCAGAAAACAGCCGTATACTTGCACAAAAACAGACACAAATAGAAAAACACATCCAAACAGTGAAATCATTGCAAAATCAAACACTGAGGGTACAGAAGTATATCTTATAAGATTTTTACTTTATTTGTGAGGTTTATGTTATGGGACAGTAGAAAATTTAAAAAAATCAGAAAACAGCCGTATACTTGCTGAATGTGCACAAAAACAGACACAAATAGAAAAACACATCCAGACAGTGAAATCATTGCAAAATCAAACACTGAGGGTACAGAAGTATATCTTATAAGATGTTAACTTTATTTGTGAGGTTTATGTTATGGGACAGTAGAAAATAGAAAAAAATCAGAAAACAGCCGTATACTTGCTGAATGTGCACAAAAACAGACACAAATAGAAAAACACATCCAAAGAGTGAAATCATTGCAAAATCAAACACTGAGGGTACAGAAGTATATCTTATAAGATGTTAACTTTATTTGTGAGGTTTATGTTATGGGACAGTAGAAAATTGAAAAAAATCAGAAAACAGCCGTATACTTGCACAAAAACAGACACAAATAGAAAAACACATCCAAACAGTGAAATCATTGCAAAATCAAACACTGAGGGTACAGAAGTATATCTTATAAGATTTTAACTTTATTTGTGAGGTTTATGTTATGGGACAGTAGAAAATTGAAAAAAATCAGAAAACAGCCGTATACTTGCTGAATGTGCACAAAAACAGACACAAATAGAAAAACACATCCAAAGAGTGAAATCATTGCAAAATCAAACACTGAGGGTACAGAAGTATATCTTATAAGATGTTAACTTTATTTGTGAGGTTTATGTTATGGGACAGTAGAAAATTGAAAAAAATCAGAAAACAGCCGTATACTTGCTGAATGTGCACAAAAACAGACACAAATAGAAAAACACATCCAAACAGTGAAATCATTGCAAAATCAAACACTGAGGGTACAGACATATATCTTATAAGATGTTAACTTTATTTGTGAGGTTTATGTTATGGGACAGTAGAAAATTGAAAATAATCAGAAAACAGCCGTATACTTGCACAAAAACAGACACAAATAGAAAAACACATCCAAACAGTGAAATCATTGCAAAATCAAACACTGAGGGTACAGACATATATCTTATAAGATGTTAACCTAATTTGTGAGGTTTATGTTATGGGACAGTAGAAAATTGAAAAAAATCAGAAAACAGCCGTATACTTGCACAAAAACAGACACAAATAGAAAAACACATCCAAACAGTGAAATCATTGCAAAATCAAACACTGAGGGTACAGAAGTATATCTTATAAGATTTTTACTTTATTTGTGAGGTTTATGTTATGGGACAGTAGAAAATTGAAAAAAATCAGAAAACAGCCGTATACTTGCTGAATGTGCACAAAAACAGACACAAATAGAAAAACACATCCAAAGAGTGAAATCATTGCAAAATCAAACACTGAGGGTACAGAAGTATATCTTATAAGATGTTAACTTTATTTGTGAGGTTTATGTTATGGGACAGTAGAAAATTGAAAAAAATCAGAAAACAGCCGTATACTTGCTGAATGTGCACAAAAACAGACACAAATAGAAAAACACATCCAAACAGTGAAATCATTGCAAAATCAAACACTGAGGGTACAGACATATATCTTATAAGATGTTAACTTTATTTGTGAGGTTTATGTTATGGGACAGTAGAAAATTGAAAATAATCAGAAAACAGCCGTATACTTGCACAAAAACAGACACAAATAGAAAAACACATCCAAACAGTGAAATCATTGCAAAATCAAACACTGAGGGTACAGACATATATCTTATAAGATGTTAACTTTATTTGTGAGGTTTATGTTATGGGACAGTAGAAAATTGAAAAAAATCAGAAAACAGCCATATACTTGCTGAATGTGCACAAAAACAGACACAAATAGAAAAACACATCCAAACAGTGAAATCATTGCAAAATCAAACACTGAGGGTACAGAAGTATATCTTATAAGATGTTAACTTTATTTGTGAGGTTTATGTTATGGGACAGTAGAAAATTTTAAAAAATCAGAAAACAGCCGTATACTTGCACAAAAACAGACACAAATAGAAAAACACATCCAAACAGTGAAATCATTGCAAAATCAAACACTGAGGGTACAGAAGTATATCTTATAAGATGTTAACTTTATTTGTGAGGTTTATGTTATGGGACAGTAGAAAATTTAAAAAAATCAGAAAACAGCCGTATACTTGCTGAATGTGCACAAAAACAGACACAAATAGAAAAACACATCCAAACAGTGAAATCATTGCAAAATCAAACACTGAGGGTAAATAACTATATCTTATAAGATTTTAACTTTATTTGTGAGGTTTATGTTATGGGACAGTAGAAAATTGAAAAAAATCAGAAAACAGCCGTATACTTGCACAAAAACAGACACAAATAGAAAAACACATCCAAAGAGTGAAATCATTGCAAAATCAAACACTGAAGGCATATAACTATATCTTATAAGATTTTAACTTTATTTGTGAGGTTTATGTTATGGGACAGTAGAAAATTTAAAAAAATCAGAAAACAGCCGTATACTTGCTGAATGTGCACAAAAACAGACACAAATAGAAAAACACATCCAAACAGTGAAATCATTGCAAAATCAAACACTGAGGGTACAGAAGTATATCTTATAAGATGTTAACTTTATTTGTGAGGTTTATGTTATGGGACAGTAGAAAATTGAAAAAAATCAGAAAACAGCCGTATACTTGCTGAATGTGCACAAAAACAGACACAAATAGAAAAACACATCCAAACAGTGAAATCATTGCAAAATCAAACACTGAAGGCATATAACTATATCTTATAAGATTTTAACTTTATTTGTGAGGTTTATGTTATGGGACAGTAGAAAATTGAAAAAAATCAGAAAACAGCCGTATACTTGCTGAATGTGCACAAAAACAGACACAAATAGAAAAACACATCCAAACAGTGAAATCATTGCAAAATCAAACACTGAGGGTACAGAAGTATATCTTATAAGATGTTAACTTTATTTGTGAGGTTTATGTTATGGGACAGTAGAAAATTGAAAAAAATCAGAAAACAGCCGTATACTTGCTGAATGTGCACAAAAACAGACACAAATAGAAAAACACATCCAAACAGTGAAATCATTGCAAAATCAAACACTGAAGGCATATAACTATATCTTATAAGATTTTAACTTTATTTGTGAGGTTTATGTTATGGGACAGTAGAAAATTGAAAAAAATCAGAAAACTGCCGTATACTTGCACAAAAACAGACACAAATAGAAAAACACATCCAAACAGTGAAATCATTGCAAAATCAAACACTGAGGGTACAGAAGTATATCTTATAAGATTTTTACTTTATTTGTGAGGTTTATGTTATGGGACAGTAGAAAATTTAAAAAAATCAGAAAACAGCCGTATACTTGCTGAATGTGCACAAAAACAGACACAAATAGAAAAACACATCCAAAGAGTGAAATCATTGCAAAATCAAACACTGAGGGTACAGAAGTATATCTTATAAGATGTTAACTTTATTTGTGAGGTTTATGTTATGGGACAGTAGAAAATTGAAAAAAATCAGAAAACAGCCGTATACTTGCTGAATGTGCACAAAAACAGACACAAATAGAAAAACACACCCAAACAGTGAAATCATTGCAAAATCAAACACTGAGGGTACAGAAGTATATCTTATAAGATGTTAACTTTATTTGTGAGGTTTATGTTATGGGACAGTAGAAAATTGAAAAAAATCAGAAAACAGCCGTATACTTGCACAAAAACAGACACAAATAGAAAAACACATCCAAACAGTGAAATCATTGCAAAATCAAACACTGAAGGCATATAACTATATCTTATAAGATTTTAACTTTATTTGTGAGGTTTATGTTATGGGACCGTAGAAAATTGAAAAAAATCAGAAAACAGCCGTATACTTGCTGAATGTGCACAAAAACAGACACAAATAGAAAAACACATCCAAACAGTGAAATCATTGCAAAATCAAACACTGAGGGTAGAGAAGTATATCTTATAAGATTTTAACTTTATTTGTGAGGTTTATGTTATGGGACAGTAGAAAATTGAAAAAAATCAGAAAACAGCCGTATACTTGCACAAAAACAGACACAAATAGAAAAACACATCCAAACAGTGAAATCATTGCAAAATCAAACACTGAAGGCATATAACTATATCTTATAAGATTTTAACTTTATTTGTGAGGTTTATGTTATGGGACAGTAGAAAATTGAAAAAAATCAGAAAACAGCCGTATACTTGCTGAATGTGCACAAAAACAGACACAAATAGAAAAACACATCCAAACAGTGAAATCATTCCAAAATCAAACACTGAAGGCATATAACTATATCTTATAAGATTTTAACTTTATTTGTGAGGTTTATGTTATGGGACAGTAGAAAATTGAAAAAAATCAGAAAACAGCCGTAGACTTGCACAAAAACAGACACAAATAGAAAAACACATCCAAAGAGTGAAATCATTGCAAAATCAAACACTGAGGGTACAGAAGTATATCTTATAAGATGTTAACTTTATTTGTGAGGTTTATGTTATGAGACAGTAGAAAATTTAAAAAAATCAGAAAACAGCCGTATACTTGCACAAAAACAGACACAAAGAGAAAAACACATCCAAACAGTGAAATCATTGCAAAATCAAACACTGAGGGTACAGAAGTATATCTTATAAGATTTTAACTTTATTTGTGAGGTTTATGTTATGGGACAGTAGAAAATTGAAAAAAATCAGAAAACAGCCGTATACTTGCTGAATGTGCACAAAAACAGACACAAATAGAAAAACACATCCAAAGAGTGAAATCATTGCAAAATCAAACACTGAGGGTAGAGAAGTATATCTTATAAGATGTTAACTTTATTTGTGAGGTTTATGTTATGGGACAGTAGAAAATTGAAAAAAATCAGAAAACAGCCGTATACTTGCACAAAAACAGACACAAATAGAAAAACACATCCAAAGAGTGAAATCATTGCAAAATCAAACACTGAGGGTACAGAAGTATATCTTATAAGATGTTAACTTTATTTGTGAGGTTTATGTTATGGGACAGTAGAAAATTGAAAAAAATCAGAAAACAGCCGTATACTTGCACAAAAACAGACACAAATAGAAAAACACATCCAAACAGTGAAATCATTGCAAAATCAAACACTGAAGGCATATAACTATATCTTATAAGATTTTAACTTTATTTGTGAGGTTTATGTTATGGGACAGTAGAAAATTGAAAAAAATCAGAAAACAGCCGTATACTTGCACAAAAACAGACACAAATAGAAAAACACATCCAAACAGTGAAATCATTGCAAAATCAAACACTGAGGGTACAGAAGTATATCTTATAAGATTTTTACTTTATTTGTGAGGTTTATGTTATGGGACAGTAGAAAATTTAAAAAAATCAGAAAACAGCCGTATACTTGCTGAATGTGCACAAAAACAGACACAAATAGAAAAACACATCCAAACAGTGAAATCATTGCAAAATCAAACACTGAGGGTACAGAAGTATATCTTATAAGATGTTAACTTTATTTGTGAGGTTTATGTTATGGGACAGTAGAAAATTTAAAAAAATCGGAAAACAGCCGTATACTTGCTGAATGTGCACAAAAACAGACACAAATAGAAAAACACATCCAAACAGTGAAATCATTGCAAAATCAAACACTGAGGGTACAGAAGTATATCTTATAAGATGTTAACTTTATTTGTGAGGTTTATGTTATGGGACAGTAGAAAATTGAAAAAAATCAGAAAACAGCCGTATACTTGCTGAATGTGCACAAAAACAGACACAAATAGAAAAACACATCCAAACAGTGAAATCATTGCAAAATCAAACACTGAGGGTAAATAACTATATCTTATAAGATTTTAACTTTATTTGTGAGGTTTATGTTATGGGACAGTAGAAAATTGAAAAAAATCAGAAAACAGCCGTATACTTGCACAAAAACAGACACAAATAGAAAAACACATCCAAACAGTGAAATCATTGCAAAATCAAACACTGAAGGCATATAACTATATCTTATAAGATTTTAACTTTATTTGTGAGGTTTATGTTATGGGACAGTAGAAAATTGAAAAAAATCAGAAAACAGCCGTATACTTGCTGAATGTGCACAAAAACAGACACAAATAGAAAAACACATCCAAACAGTGAAATCATTGCAAAATCAAACACTGAGGGTAGAGAAGTATATCTTATAAGATGTTAACTTTATTTGTGAGGTTTATGTTATGGGACAGTAGAAAATTGAAAAAAATCAGAAAACAGCCGTATACTTGCACAAAAACAGACACAAATAGAAAAACACATCCAAACAGTGAAATCATTGCAAAATCAAACACTGAGGGTACAGAAGTATATCTTATAAGATTTTAACTTTATTTGTGAGGTTTATGTTATGGGACAGTAGAAAATTGAAAAAAATCAGAAAACAGCCGTATACTTGCTGAATGTGCACAAAAACAGACACAAATAGAAAAACACATCCAAACAGTGAAATCATTGCAAAATCAAACACTGAGGGTACAGAAGTATATCTTATAAGATGTTAACTTTATTTGTGAGGTTTATGTTATGGGACAGTAGAAAATTGAAAAAAATCAGAAAACAGCCGTATACTTGCACAAAAACAGACACAAAAAGAAAAACACATCCAAACAGTGAAATCATTGCAAAATCAAACACTGAGGGTACAGAAGTATATCTTATAAGATGTTAACTTTATTTGTGAGGTTTATGTTATGGGACAGTAGAAAATTGAAAAAAATCAGAAAACAGCCGTATACTTGCTGAATGTGCACAAAAACAGACACAAATAGAAAAACACATCCAAACAGTGAAATCATTGCAAAATCAAACACTGAGGGTACAGAAGTATATCTTATAAGATGTTAACTTTATTTGTGAGGTTTATGTTATGGGACAGTAGAAAATTGAAAAAAATCAGAAAACAGCCGTATACTTGCACAAAAACAGACACAAATAGAAAAACACATCCAAACAGTGAAATCATTGCAAAATCAAACACTGAGGGTACAGAAGTATATCTTATAAGATTTTTACTTTATTTGTGAGGTTTATGTTATGGGACAGTAGAAAATTGAAAAAAATCAGAAAACAGCCGTATACTTGCACAAAAACAGACACAAATAGAAAAACACATCCAAACAGTGAAATCATTGCAAAATCAAACACTGAGGGTACAGAAGTATATCTTATAAGATGTTAACTTTATTTGTGAGGTTTATGTTATGGGACAGTAGAAAATTGAAAAAAATCAGAAAACAGCCGTATACTTGCTGAATGTGCACAAAAACAGACACAAATAGAAAAACACATCCAAACAGTGAAATCATTGCAAAATCAAACACTGAGGGTACAGAAGTATATCTTATAAGATGTTAACTTTATTTGTGAGGTTTATGTTATGGGACAGTAGAAAATTGAAAAAAATCAGAAAACAGCCGTATACTTGCTGAATGTGCACAAAAACAGACACAAATAGAAAAACACATCCAAAGAGTGAAATCATTGCAAAATCAAACACTGAGGGTACAGAAGTATATCTTATAAGATTTTAACTTTATTTGTGAGGTTTATGTTATGGGACAGTAGAAAATTGAAAAAAATCAGAAAACAGCCGTATACTTGCACAAAAACAGACACAAATAGAAAAACACATCCAAACAGTGAAATCATTGCAAAATCAAACACTGAGGGTACAGAAGTATATCTTATAAGATTTTAACTTTATTTGTGAGGTTTATGTTATGGGACAGTAGAAAATTGAAAAAAATCAGAAAACAGCCGTATACTTGCTGAATGTGCACAAAAACAGACACAAATAGAAAAACACATCCAAACAGTGAAATCATTGCAAAATCAAACACTGAGGGTACAGAAGTATATCTTATAAGATGTTAACTTTATTTGTGAGGTTTATGTTATGGGACAGTAGAAAATTGAAAAAAATCAGAAAACAGCCGTATACTTGCTGAATGTGCACAAAAACAGACACAAATAGAAAAACACATCCAAAGAGTGAAATCATTGCAAAATCAAACACTGAGGGTACAGAAGTATATCTTATAAGATTTTAACTTTATTTGTGAGGTTTATGTTATGGGACAGTAGAAAATTGAAAAAAATCAGAAAACAGCCGTATACTTGCACAAAAACAGACACAAATAGAAAAACACATCCAAACAGTGAAATCATTGCAAAATCAAACACTGAAGACATATAACTATATCTTATAAGATTTTAACTTTATTTGTGAGGTTTATGTTATGGGACAGTAGAAAATTGAAAAAAATCAGAAAACAGCCGTATACTTGCTGAATGTGCACAAAAACAGACACAAATAGAAAAACACATCCAAACAGTGAAATCATTGCAAAATCAAACACTGAAGGCATATAACTATATCTTATAAGATTTTAACTTTATTTTTGAGGTTTATGTTATGGGACTGTAGAAAATTGAAAAAAATCAGAAAACAGCCGTATACTTGCTGAATGTGCACAAAAACAGACACAAATAGAAAAACACATCCAAACAGTGAAATCATTGCAAAATCAAACACTGAGGGTAGAGAAGTATATCTTATAAGATGTTAACTTTATTTGTGAGGTTTATGTTATGGGACAGTAGAAAATTGAAAAAAATCAGAAAACAGCCGTATACTTGCACAAAAACAGACACAAATAGAAAAACACATCCAAACAGTGAAATCATTGCAAAATCAAACACTGAGGGTACAGAAGTATATCTTATAAGATTTTAACTTTATTTGTGAGGTTTATGTTATGGGACAGTAGAAAATTGAAAAAAATCAGAAAACAGCCGTATACTTGCACAAAAACAGACACAAATAGAAAAACACATCCAAACAGTGAAATCATTGCAAAATCAAACACTGAAGGCATATAACTATATCTTATAAGATTTTAACTTTATTTGTGAGGTTTATGTTATGGGACAGTAGAAAATTTAAAAAAATCAGAAAACAGCCGTATACTTGCTGAATGTGCACAAAAACAGACACAAATAGAAAAACACATCCAAACAGTGAAATCATTCCAAAATCAAACACTGAAGGCATATAACTATATCTTATAAGATTTTAACTTTATTTGTGAGGTTTATGTTATGGGACAGTAGAAAATTGAAAAAAATCAGAAAACAGCCGTATACTTGCACAAAAACAGACACAAATAGAAAAACACATCCAAACAGTGAAATCATTGCAAAATCAAACACTGAAGGTACAGAAGTTTATCTTATAAGATGTTAACTTTATTTGTGAGGTTTATGTTATGGGACAGTAGAAAATTTAAAAAAATCAGAAAACAGCCGTATACTTGCACAAAAACAGACACAAATAGAAAAACACATCCAAAGAGTGAAATCATTGCAAAATCAAACACTGAGGGTACAGAAGTATATCTTATAAGATGTTAACTTTATTTGTGAGGTTTATGTTATGGGACAGTAGAAAATTGAAAAAAATCAGAAAACAGCCGTATACTTGCTGAATGTGCACAAAAACAGACACAAATAGAAAAACACATCCAAACAGTGAAATCATTGCAAAATCAAACACTGAAGGCATATAACTATATCTTATAAGATTTTAACTTTATTTGTGAGGTTTATGTTATGGGACAGTAGAAAATTTAAAAAAATCAGAAAACAGCCGTATACCTGCACAAAAACAGACACAAATAGAAAAACACATCCAAAGAGTGAAATCATTGCAAAATCAAACACTGAAGGCATATAACTATATCTTATAAGATTTTAACTTTATTTGTGAGGTTTATGTTATGGGACAGTAGAAAATTGAAAAAAATCAGAAAACAGCCGTATACTTGCACAAAAACAGACACAAATAGAAAAACACATCCAAACAGTGAAATCATTGCAAAATCAAACACTGAGGGTACACAAGTATATCTTATAAGATTTTTACTTTATTTGTGAGGTTTATGTTATGGGACAGTAGAAAATTGAAAAAAATCAGAAAACAGCCGTATACTTGCTGAATGTGCACAAAAACAGACACAAATAGAAAAACACATCCAAACAGTGAAATCATTGCAAAATCAAACACTGAGGGTACAGAAGTATATCTTATAAGATGTTAACTTTATTTGTGAGGTTTATGTTATGGGACAGTAGAAAATTTAAAAAAATCAGAAAACAGCCGTATACTTGCACAAAAACAGACACAAAGAGAAAAACACATCCAAACAGTGAAATCATTGCAAAATCAAACACTGAGGGTACAGAAGTATATCTTATAAGATGTTAACTTTATTTGTGAGGTTTATGTTATGGGACAGTAGAAAATTTAAAAAAATCAGAAAACAGCCGTATACTTGCTGAATGTGCACAAAAACAGACACAAATAGAAAAACACATCCAAACAGTGAAATCATTGCAAAATCAAACACTGAGGGTACAGAAGTATATCTTATAAGATGTTAACTTTATTTGTGAGGTTTATGTTATGGGACAGTAGAAAATTGAAAAAAATCAGAAAACAGCCGTATACTTGCTGAATGTGCACAAAAACAGACACAAATAGAAAAACACATCCAGACAGTGAAATCATTGCAAAATCAAACACTGAGGGTACAGAAGTATATCTTATAAGATGTTAACTTTATTTGTGAGGTTTATGTTATGGGACAGTAGAAAATTGAAAAAAATCAGAAAACAGCCGTATACTTGCACAAAAACAGACACAAATAGAAAAACACATCCAAACAGTGAAATCATTGCAAAATCAAACACTGAAGGTACAGAAGTTTATCTTATAAGATGTTAACTTTATTTGTGAGGTTTATGTTATGGGACAGTAGAAAATTTAAAAAAATCAGAAAACAGCCGTATACTTGCACAAAAACAGACACAAATAGAAAAACACATCCAAAGAGTGAAATCATTGCAAAATCAAACACTGAGGGTACAGAAGTATATCTTATAAGATGTTAACTTTATTTGTGAGGTTTATGTTATGGGACAGTAGAAAATTGAAAAAAATCAGAAAACAGCCGTATACTTGCTGAATGTGCACAAAAACAGACACAAATAGAAAAACACATCCAAACAGTGAAATCATTGCAAAATCAAACACTGAAGGCATATAACTATATCTTATAAGATTTTAACTTTATTTGTGAGGTTTATGTTATGGGACAGTAGAAAATTTAAAAAAATCAGAAAACAGCCGTATACCTGCACAAAAACAGACACAAATAGAAAAACACATCCAAAGAGTGAAATCATTGCAAAATCAAACACTGAAGGCATATAACTATATCTTATAAGATTTTAACTTTATTTGTGAGGTTTATGTTATGGGACAGTAGAAAATTGAAAAAAATCAGAAAACAGCCGTATACTTGCACAAAAACAGACACAAATAGAAAAACACATCCAAACAGTGAAATCATTGCAAAATCAAACACTGAGGGTACACAAGTATATCTTATAAGATTTTTACTTTATTTGTGAGGTTTATGTTATGGGACAGTAGAAAATTGAAAAAAATCAGAAAACAGCCGTATACTTGCTGAATGTGCACAAAAACAGACACAAATAGAAAAACACATCCAAACAGTGAAATCATTGCAAAATCAAACACTGAGGGTACAGAAGTATATCTTATAAGATGTTAACTTTATTTGTGAGGTTTATGTTATGGGACAGTAGAAAATTTAAAAAAATCAGAAAACAGCCGTATACTTGCACAAAAACAGACACAAAGAGAAAAACACATCCAAACAGTGAAATCATTGCAAAATCAAACACTGAGGGTACAGAAGTATATCTTATAAGATGTTAACTTTATTTGTGAGGTTTATGTTATGGGACAGTAGAAAATTTAAAAAAATCAGAAAACAGCCGTATACTTGCTGAATGTGCACAAAAACAGACACAAATAGAAAAACACATCCAAACAGTGAAATCATTGCAAAATCAAACACTGAGGGTACAGAAGTATATCTTATAAGATGTTAACTTTATTTGTGAGGTTTATGTTATGGGACAGTAGAAAATTGAAAAAAATCAGAAAACAGCCGTATACTTGCTGAATGTGCACAAAAACAGACACAAATAGAAAAACACATCCAGACAGTGAAATCATTGCAAAATCAAACACTGAGGGTACAGAAGTATATCTTATAAGATGTTAACTTTATTTGTGAGGTTTATGTTATGGGACAGTAGAAAATTTAAAAAAATCAGAAAACAGCCGTATACTTGCACAAAAACAGACACAAAGAGAAAAACACATCCAAACAGTGAAATCATTGCAAAATCAAACACTGAGGGTACAGAAGTATATCTTATAAGATGTTAACTTTATTTGTGAGGTTTATGTTATGGGACAGTAGAAAATTTAAAAAAATCAGAAAACAGCCGTATACTTGCTGAATGTGCACAAAAACAGACACAAATAGAAAAACACATCCAAACAGTGAAATCATTGCAAAATCAAACACTGAGGGTACAGAAGTATATCTTATAAGATGTTAACTTTATTTGTGAGGTTTATGTTATGGGACAGTAGAAAATTGAAAAAAATCAGAAAACAGCCGTATACTTGCTGAATGTGCACAAAAACAGACACAAATAGAAAAACACATCCAGACAGTGAAATCATTGCAAAATCAAACACTGAGGGTACAGAAGTATATCTTATAAGATGTTAACTTTATTTGTGAGGTTTATGTTATGGGACAGTAGAAAATTGAAAAAAATCAGAAAACAGCCGTATACTTGCACAAAAACAGACACAAATAGAAAAACACATCCAAACAGTGAAATCATTGCAAAATCAAACACTGAAGGTACAGAAGTTTATCTTATAAGATGTTAACTTTATTTGTGAGGTTTATGTTATGGGACAGTAGAAAATTTAAAAAAATCAGAAAACAGCCGTATACTTGCACAAAAACAGACACAAATAGAAAAACACATCCAAAGAGTGAAATCATTGCAAAATCAAACACTGAGGGTACAGAAGTATATCTTATAAGATGTTAACTTTATTTGTGAGGTTTATGTTATGGGACAGTAGAAAATTGAAAAAAATCAGAAAACAGCCGTATACTTGCTGAATGTGCACAAAAACAGACACAAATAGAAAAACACATCCAAACAGTGAAATCATTGCAAAATCAAACACTGAAGGCATATAACTATATCTTATAAGATTTTAACTTTATTTGTGAGGTTTATGTTATGGGACAGTAGAAAATTTAAAAAAATCAGAAAACAGCCGTATACCTGCACAAAAACAGACACAAATAGAAAAACACATCCAAAGAGTGAAATCATTGCAAAATCAAACACTGAAGGCATATAACTATATCTTATAAGATTTTAACTTTATTTGTGAGGTTTATGTTATGGGACAGTAGAAAATTGAAAAAAATCAGAAAACAGCCGTATACTTGCACAAAAACAGACACAAATAGAAAAACACATCCAAACAGTGAAATCATTGCAAAATCAAACACTGAGGGTACACAAGTATATCTTATAAGATTTTTACTTTATTTGTGAGGTTTATGTTATGGGACAGTAGAAAATTGAAAAAAATCAGAAAACAGCCGTATACTTGCTGAATGTGCACAAAAACAGACACAAATAGAAAAACACATCCAAACAGTGAAATCATTGCAAAATCAAACACTGAGGGTACAGAAGTATATCTTATAAGATGTTAACTTTATTTGTGAGGTTTATGTTATGGGACAGTAGAAAATTTAAAAAAATCAGAAAACAGCCGTATACTTGCACAAAAACAGACACAAAGAGAAAAACACATCCAAACAGTGAAATCATTGCAAAATCAAACACTGAGGGTACAGAAGTATATCTTATAAGATGTTAACTTTATTTGTGAGGTTTATGTTATGGGACAGTAGAAAATTTAAAAAAATCAGAAAACAGCCGTATACTTGCTGAATGTGCACAAAAACAGACACAAATAGAAAAACACATCCAAACAGTGAAATCATTGCAAAATCAAACACTGAGGGTACAGAAGTATATCTTATAAGATGTTAACTTTATTTGTGAGGTTTATGTTATGGGACAGTAGAAAATTGAAAAAAATCAGAAAACAGCCGTATACTTGCTGAATGTGCACAAAAACAGACACAAATAGAAAAACACATCCAGACAGTGAAATCATTGCAAAATCAAACACTGAGGGTACAGAAGTATATCTTATAAGATGTTAACTTTATTTGTGAGGTTTATGTTATGGGACAGTAGAAAATTGAAAAAAATCAGAAAACAGCCGTATACTTGCACAAAAACAGACACAAATAGAAAAACACATCCAAACAGTGAAATCATTGCAAAATCAAACACTGAGGGTACAGAAGTATATCTTATAAGATGTTAACTTTATTTGTGAGGTTTATGTTATGGGACAGTAGAAAATTTAAAAAAATCAGAAAACAGCCGTATACTTGCTGAATGTGCACAAAAACAGACACAAATAGAAAAACACATCCAAACAGTGAAATCATTGCAAAATCAAACACTGAGGGTACAGAAGTATATCTTATAAGATGTTAACTTTATTTGTGAGGTTTATGTTATGGGACAGTAGAAAATTGAAAAAAATCAGAAAACAGCCGTATACTTGCACAAAAACAGACACAAATAGAAAAACACATCCAAACAGTGAAATCATTGCAAAATCAAACACTGAGGGTACAGAAGTATATCTTATAAGATGTTAACTTTATTTGTGAGGTTTATGTTATGGGACAGTAGAAAATTGAAAAAAATCAGAAAACAGCCGTATACTTGCACAAAAACAGACACAAATAGAAAAACACATCCAAACAGTGAAATCATTGCAAAATCAAACACTGAGGGTACAGAAGTATATCTTATAAGATGTTAACTTTATTTGTGAGGTTTATGTTATGGGACAGTAGAAAATTTAAAAAAATCAGAAAACAGCCGTATACTTGCTGAATGTGCACAAAAACAGACACAAATAGAAAAACACATCCAAAGAGTGAAATCATTGCAAAATCAAACACTGAGGGTACAGAAGTATATCTTATAAGATGTTAACTTTATTTGTGAGGTTTATGTTATGGGACAGTAGAAAATTGAAAAAAATCAGAAAACAGCCGTATACTTGCACAAAAACAGACACAAATAGAAAAACACATCCAAACAGTGAAATCATTGCAAAATCAAACACTGAGGGTACAGAAGTATATCTTATAAGATGTTAACTTTATTTGTGAGGTTTATGTTATGGGACAGTAGAAAATTTAAAAAAATCAGAAAACAGCCGTATACTTGCTGAATGTGCACAAAAACAGACACAAATAGAAAAACACATCCAAACAGTGAAATCATTGCAAAATCAAACACTGAGGGTACAGAAGTATATCTTATAAGATGTTAACTTTATTTGTGAGGTTTATGTTATGGGACAGTAGAAAATTTAAAAAAATCAGAAAACAGCCGTATACTTGCACAAAAACAGACACAAAGAGAAAAACACATCCAAACAGTGAAATCATTGCAAAATCAAACACTGAGGGTACAGAAGTATATCTTATAAGATTTTAACTTTATTTGTGAGGTTTATGTTATGGGACAGTAGAAAATTGAAAAAAATCAGAAAACAGCCGTATACTTGCTGAATGTGCACAAAAACAGACACAAATAGAAAAACACATCCAAACAGTGAAATCATTCCAAAATCAAACACTGAAGGCATATAACTATATCTTATAAGATGTTAACTTTATTTGTGAGGTTTATGTTTTGGGACAGTAGAAAATTGAAAAAAATCAGAAAACAGCCGTATACTTGCTGAATGTGCACAAAAACAGACACAAATAGAAAAACACATCCAGACAGTGAAATCATTGCAAAATCAAACACTGAGGGTACAGAAGTATATCTTATAAGATGTTAACTTTATTTGTGAGGTTTATGTTATGGGACAGTAGAAAATTGAAAAAAATCAGAAAACAGCCGTATACTTGCACAAAAACAGACACAAATAGAAAAACACATCCAAACAGTGAAATCATTGCAAAATCAAACACTGAGGGTACAGAAGTATATCTTATAAGATTTTTACTTTATTTGTGAGGTTTATGTTATGGGACAGTAGAAAATTTAAAAAAATCAGAAAACAGCCGTATACTTGCTGAATGTGCACAAAAACAGACACAAATAGAAAAACACATCCAAAGAGTGAAATCATTGCAAAATCAAACACTGAGGGTACAGAAGTATATCTTATAAGATGTTAACTTTATTTGTGAGGTTTATGTTATGGGACAGTAGAAAATTGAAAAAAATCAGAAAACAGCCGTATACTTGCACAAAAACAGACACAAATAGAAAAACACATCCAAACAGTGAAATCATTGCAAAATCAAACACTGAGGGTACAGAAGTATATCTTATAAGATGTTAACTTTATTTGTGAGGTTTATGTTATGGGACAGTAGAAAATTGAAAAAAATCAGAAAACAGCCGTATACTTGCACAAAAACAGACACAAAGAGAAAAACACATCCAAACAGTGAAATCATTGCAAAATCAAACACTGAGGGTACAGAAGTATATCTTATAAGATTTTAACTTTATTTGTGAGGTTTATGTTATGGGACAGTAGAAAATTGAAAAAAATCAGAAAACAGCCGTATACTTGCTGAATGTGCACAAAAACAGACACAAATAGAAAAACACATCCAGACAGTGAAATCATTGCAAAATCAAACACTGAGGGTACAGAAGTATATCTTATAAGATGTTAACTTTATTTGTGAGGTTTATGTTATGGAACAGTAGAAAATTGAAAAAAATCAGAAAACAGCCCTATACTTGCACAAAAACAGACACAAATAGAAAAACACATCCAAAGAGTGAAATCATTGCAAAATCAAACACTGAGGGTACAGAAGTATATCTTATAAGATGTTAACTTTATTTGTGAGGTTAATGTTATGGGACAGTAGAAAATTGAAAAAAATCAGAAAACAGCCGTATACTTGCACAAAAACAGACACAAATAGAAAAACACATCCAAACAGTGAAATCATTGCAAAATCAAACACTGAGGGTACAGAAGTATATCTTATAAGATTTTTACTTTATTTGTGAGGTTTATGTTATGGGACAGTAGAAAATTTAAAAAAATCAGAAAACAGCCGTATACTTGCTGAATGTGCACAAAAACAGACACAAATAGAAAAACACATCCAAAGAGTGAAATCATTGCAAAATCAAACACTGAGGGTACAGAAGTATATCTTATAAGATGTTAACTTTATTTGTGAGGTTTATGTTATGGGACAGTAGAAAATTGAAAAAAATCAGAAAACAGCCGTATACTTGCTGAATGTGCACAAAAACAGACACAAATAGAAAAACACATCCAAAGAGTGAAATCATTGCAAAATCAAACACTGAGGGTACAGAAGTATATCTTATAAGATGTTAACTTTATTTGTGAGGTTTATGTTATGGGACAGTAGAAAATTGAAAAAAATCAGAAAACAGCCGTATACTTGCACAAAAACAGACACAAATAGAAAAACACATCCAAACAGTGAAATCATTGCAAAATCAAACACTGAGGGTACAGAAGTATATCTTATAAGATGTTAACTTTATTTGTGAGGTTTATGTTATGGGACAGTAGAAAATTGAAAAAAATCAGAAAACAGCCGTATACTTGCACAAAAACAGACACAAATAGAAAAACACATCCAAACAGTGAAATCATTGCAAAATCAAACACTGAAGGCATATAACTATATCTTATAAGATTTTAACTTTATTTGTGAGGTTTATGTTTTGGGACAGTAGAAAATTGAAAAAAATCAGAAAACAGCCGTATACTTGCTGAATGTGCACAAAAACAGACACAAATAGAAAAACACATCCAGACAGTGAAATCATTGCAAAATCAAACACTGAGGGTACAGAAGTATATCTTATAAGATGTTAACTTTATTTGTGAGGTTTATGTTATGGGACAGTAGAAAATTGAAAAAAATCAGAAAACAGCCGTATACTTGCACAAAAACAGACACAAATAGAAAAACACATCCAAACAGTGAAATCATTGCAAAATCAAACACTGAGGGTACAGAAGTATATCTTATAAGATGTTAACTTTATTTGTGAGGTTTATGTTATGGGACAGTAGAAAATTGAAAAAAATCAGAAAACAGCCGTATACTTGCTGAATGTGCACAAAAACAGACACAAATAGAAAAACACATCCAAACAGTGAAATCATTGCAAAATCAAACACTGAGGGTACAGAAGTATATCTTATAAGATGTTAACTTTATTTGTGAGGTTTATGTTATGGGACAGTAGAAAATTGAAAAAAATCAGAAAACAGCCGTATACTTGCTGAATGTGCACAAAAACAGACACAAATAGAAAAACACATCCAGACAGTGAAATCATTGCAAAATCAAACACTGAGGGTACAGAAGTATATCTTATAAGATGTTAACTTTATTTGTGAGGTTTATGTTATGGGACAGTAGAAAATTGAAAAAAATCAGAAAACAGCCGTATACTTGCACAAAAACAGACACAAATAGAAAAACACATCCAAACAGTGAAATCATTGCAAAATCAAACACTGAGGGTACAGAAGTATATCTTATAAGATGTTAACTTTATTTGTGAGGTTTATGTTATGGGACAGTAGAAAATTTAAAAAAATCAGAAAACAGCCGTATACTTGCTGAATGTGCACAAAAACAGACACAAATAGAAAAACACATCCAAACAGTGAAATCATTGCAAAATCAAACACTGAGGGTACAGAAGTATATCTTATAAGATGTTAACTTTATTTGTGAGGTTTATGTTATGGGACAGTAGAAAATTGAAAAAAATCAGAAAACAGCCGTATACTTGCACAAAAACAGACACAAATAGAAAAACACATCCAAACAGTGAAATCATTGCAAAATCAAACACTGAGGGTACAGAAGTATATCTTATAAGATGTTAACTTTATTTGTGAGGTTTATGTTATGGGACAGTAGAAAATTGAAAAAAATCAGAAAACAGCCGTATACTTGCACAAAAACAGACACAAATAGAAAAACACATCCAAACAGTGAAATCATTGCAAAATCAAACACTGAGGGTACAGAAGTATATCTTATAAGATGTTAACTTTATTTGTGAGGTTTATGTTATGGGACAGTAGAAAATTTAAAAAAATCAGAAAACAGCCGTATACTTGCTGAATGTGCACAAAAACAGACACAAATAGAAAAACACATCCAAACAGTGAAATCATTGCAAAATCAAACACTGAGGGTACAGAAGTATATCTTATAAGATGTTAACTTTATTTGTGAGGTTTATGTTATGGGACAGTAGAAAATTTAAAAAAATCAGAAAACAGCCGTATACTTGCACAAAAACAGACACAAAGAGAAAAACACATCCAAACAGTGAAATCATTGCAAAATCAAACACTGAGGGTACAGAAGTATATCTTATAAGATTTTAACTTTATTTGTGAGGTTTATGTTATGGGACAGTAGAAAATTGAAAAAAATCAGAAAACAGCCGTATACTTGCTGAATGTGCACAAAAACAGACACAAATAGAAAAACACATCCAAACAGTGAAATCATTCCAAAATCAAACACTGAAGGCATATAACTATATCTTATAAGATGTTAACTTTATTTGTGAGGTTTATGTTTTGGGACAGTAGAAAATTGAAAAAAATCAGAAAACAGCCGTATACTTGCTGAATGTGCACAAAAACAGACACAAATAGAAAAACACATCCAGACAGTGAAATCATTGCAAAATCAAACACTGAGGGTACAGAAGTATATCTTATAAGATGTTAACTTTATTTGTGAGGTTTATGTTATGGGACAGTAGAAAATTGAAAAAAATCAGAAAACAGCCGTATACTTGCACAAAAACAGACACAAATAGAAAAACACATCCAAACAGTGAAATCATTGCAAAATCAAACACTGAGGGTACAGAAGTATATCTTATAAGATTTTTACTTTATTTGTGAGGTTTATGTTATGGGACAGTAGAAAATTTAAAAAAATCAGAAAACAGCCGTATACTTGCTGAATGTGCACAAAAACAGACACAAATAGAAAAACACATCCAAAGAGTGAAATCATTGCAAAATCAAACACTGAGGGTACAGAAGTATATCTTATAAGATGTTAACTTTATTTGTGAGGTTTATGTTATGGGACAGTAGAAAATTGAAAAAAATCAGAAAACAGCCGTATACTTGCACAAAAACAGACACAAATAGAAAAACACATCCAAACAGTGAAATCATTGCAAAATCAAACACTGAGGGTACAGAAGTATATCTTATAAGATGTTAACTTTATTTGTGAGGTTTATGTTATGGGACAGTAGAAAATTGAAAAAAATCAGAAAACAGCCGTATACTTGCACAAAAACAGACACAAAGAGAAAAACACATCCAAACAGTGAAATCATTGCAAAATCAAACACTGAGGGTACAGAAGTATATCTTATAAGATTTTAACTTTATTTGTGAGGTTTATGTTATGGGACAGTAGAAAATTGAAAAAAATCAGAAAACAGCCGTATACTTGCTGAATGTGCACAAAAACAGACACAAATAGAAAAACACATCCAAACAGTGAAATCATTCCAAAATCAAACACTGAAGGCATATAACTATATCTTATAAGTTGTTAACTTTATTTGTGAGGTTTATGTTTTGGGACAGTAGAAAATTGAAAAAAATCATAAAACAGCCGTATACTTGCTGAATGTGCACAAAAACAGACACAAATAGAAAAACACATCCAGACAGTGAAATCATTGCAAAATCAAACACTGAGGGTACAGAAGTATATCTTATAAGATGTTAACTTTATTTGTGAGGTTTATGTTATGGAACAGTAGAAAATTGAAAAAAATCAGAAAACAGCCCTATACTTGCACAAAAACAGACACAAATAGAAAAACACATCCAAAGAGTGAAATCATTGCAAAATCAAACACTGAGGGTACAGAAGTATATCTTATAAGATGTTAACTTTATTTGTGAGGTTAATGTTATGGGACAGTAGAAAATTGAAAAAAATCAGAAAACAGCCGTATACTTGCACAAAAACAGACACAAATAGAAAAACACATCCAAACAGTGAAATCATTGCAAAATCAAACACTGAGGGTACAGAAGTATATCTTATAAGATTTTTACTTTATTTGTGAGGTTTATGTTATGGGACAGTAGAAAATTTAAAAAAATCAGAAAACAGCCGTATACTTGCTGAATGTGCACAAAAACAGACACAAATAGAAAAACACATCCAAAGAGTGAAATCATTGCAAAATCAAACACTGAGGGTACAGAAGTATATCTTATAAGATGTTAACTTTATTTGTGAGGTTTATGTTATGGGACAGTAGAAAATTGAAAAAAATCAGAAAACAGCCGTATACTTGCTGAATGTGCACAAAAACAGACACAAATAGAAAAACACATCCAAAGAGTGAAATCATTGCAAAATCAAACACTGAGGGTACAGAAGTATATCTTATAAGATGTTAACTTTATTTGTGAGGTTTATGTTATGGGACAGTAGAAAATTGAAAAAAATCAGAAAACAGCCGTATACTTGCACAAAAACAGACACAAATAGAAAAACACATCCAAACAGTGAAATCATTGCAAAATCAAACACTGAGGGTACAGAAGTATATCTTATAAGATGTTAACTTTATTTGTGAGGTTTATGTTATGGGACAGTAGAAAATTGAAAAAAATCAGAAAACAGCCGTATACTTGCACAAAAACAGACACAAATAGAAAAACACATCCAAACAGTGAAATCATTGCAAAATCAAACACTGAGGGTACAGAAGTATATCTTATAAGATGTTAACTTTATTTGTGAGGTTTATGTTATGGGACAGTAGAAAATTTAAAAAAATCAGAAAACAGCCGTATACTTGCTGAATGTGCACAAAAACAGACACAAATAGAAAAACACATCCAAACAGTGAAATCATTGCAAAATCAAACACTGAGGGTACAGAAGTATATCTTATAAGATGTTAACTTTATTTGTGAGGTTTATGTTATGGGACAGTAGAAAATTGAAAAAAATCAGAAAACAGCCGTATACTTGCACAAAAACAGACACAAATAGAAAAACACATCCAAACAGTGAAATCATTGCAAAATCAAACACTGAAGGCATATAACTATATCTTATAAGATTTTAACTTTATTTGTGAGGTTTATGTTATGGGACAGTAGAAAATTGAAAAAAATCAGAAAACAGCCGTATACTTGCACAAAAACAGACACAAATAGAAAAACACATCCAAACAGTGAAATCATTGCAAAATCAAACACTGAAGGCATATAACTATATCTTATAAGATTTTAACTTTATTTGTGAGGTTTATGTTATGGGACAGTAGAAAATTTAAAAAAATCAGAAAACAGCCGTATACTTGCTGAATGTGCACAAAAACAGACACAAATAGAAAAACACATCCAAACAGTGAAATCATTGCAAAATCAAACACTGAGGGTACAGAAGTATATCTTATAAGATGTTAACTTTATTTGTGAGGTTTATGTTATGGGACAGTAGAAAATTGAAAAAAATCAGAAAACAGCCGTATACTTGCTGAATGTGCACAAAAACAGACACAAATAGAAAAACACATCCAAACAGTGAAATCATTGCAAAATCAAACACTGAGGGTAGAGAAGTATATCTTATAAGATTTTAACTTTATTTGTGAGGTTTATGTTATGGGACAGTAGAAAATTTAAAAAAATCAGAAAACAGCCGTATACTTGCACAAAAACAGACACAAATAGAAAAACACATCCAAACAGTGAAATCATTGCAAAATCAAACACTGAGGGTACAGAAGTATATCTTATAAGATGTTAACTTTACTTGTGAGGTTTATGTTATGGGACAGTAGAAAATTTAAAAAAATCAGAAAACAGCCGTATACTTGCTGAATGTGCACAAAAACAGACACAAATAGAAAAACACATCCAAACAGTGAAATCATTGCAAAATCAAACACTGAGGGTACAGAAGTATATCTTATAAGATGTTAACTTTACTTGTGAGGTTTATGTTATGGGACAGTAGAAAATTTAAAAAAATCAGAAAACAGCCGTATACTTGCTGAATGTGCACAAAAACAGACACAAATAGAAAAACACATCCAAACAGTGAAATCATTGCAAAATCAAACACTGAAGAAATATAACTATATCTTATAAGATTTTAACTTTATTTGTGAGGTTTATGTTATGGGACAGTAGAAAATTGAAAAAAATCAGAAAACAGCCGTATACTTGCACAAAAACAGACACAAATAGAAAAACACATCCAAACAGTGAAATCATTGCAAAATCAAACACTGAGGGTACAGAAGTATATCTTATAAGATGTTAACTTTATTTGTGAGGTTTATGTTATGGGACAGTAGAAAATTGAAAAAAATCAGAAAACAGCCTTATACTTGCTGAATGTGCACAAAAACAGACACAAATAGAAAAACACATCCAAACAGTGAAATCATTGCAAAAAATAAAAAACTGAGGGTACAGAAGTATATCTTATAAGATGTTAACTTCATTTGTGAGGTTTATGTTATGGTTCAGTAGAAAATTTAAAAAAATCAGAAAACAGCCGTATACTTGCTGAATGTGCACAAAAACAGACACAAATAGAAAAACACATCCAAACAGTGAAATCATTGCAAAATCAAACACTGAGGGTACAGAAGTATATCTTATAAGATGTTAACTTTATTTGTGAGGTTTATGTTATGGTTCAGTAGAAAATTTAAAAAAATCAGAAAACAGCCGTATACTTGCTGAATGTGCACAAAAACAGACACAAATAGAAAAACACATCCAAACAGTGAAATCATTGCAAAATCAAAGACTGAGGGTACAGAAGTATATCTTATAAGATGTTAACTTTATTTGTGAGGTTTATGTTATGGGACAGTAGAAAATTGAAAAAAATCAGAAAACAGCCGTATACTTGCACAAAAACAGACACAAATAGAAAAACACATCCAAACATTGAAATCATTGCAAAATCAAACACTGAGGGTACAGAAGTATATCTTATAAGATTTTAACTTTATTTGTGAGGTTTATGTTATGGGACAGTAGAAAATTGAAAAAAATCAGAAAACAGCCGTATACTTGCACAAAAACAGACACAAATAGAAAAACACATCCAAACAGTGAAATCATTGCAAAATCAAACACTGAGGGTACAGAAGTATATCTTATAAGATTTTTACTTTATTTGTGAGGTTTATGTTATGGGACAGTAGAAAATTGAAAAAAATCAGAAAACAGCCGTATACTTGCTGAATGTGCACAAAAACAGACACAAATAGAAAAACACATCCAAACAGTGAAATCATTGCAAAATCAAACACTGAGGGTACAGAAGTATATCTTATAAGATGTTAACTTTATTTGTGAGGTTTATGTTATGGGACAGTAGAAAATTTAAAAAAATCAGAAAACAGCCGTATACTTGAACAAAAACAGACACAAAAAGAAAAACACATCCAAACAGTGAAATCATTGCAAAATCAAACACTGAGGGTACAGAAGTATATCTTATAAGATGTTAACTTTATTTGTGAGGTTTATGTTATGGGACAGTAGAAAATTGAAAAAAATCAGAAAACAGCCGTATACTTGCTGAATGTGCACAAAAACAGACACAAATAGAAAAACACATCTAAACAGGGAAATAATTGCAAAATCAAACACTGAGGGTAAATAACTATATCTTATAAGATTTTAACTTTATTTGTGAGGTTTATGTTATGGGACAGTAGAAAATTGAAAAAAATCAGAAAAAAGCCGTATACTTGCTGAATGTGCACAAAAACAGACACAAATAGAAAAACACATCCAAACAGTGAAATCATTGCAAAATCAAACAGTGAGGGTACAGAAGTATATCTTATAAGATGTTAACTTTATTTGTGAGGTTTATGTTATGGGACAGTAGAAAATTGAAAAAAATCAGAAAACAGCCGTATACTTGCTGAATGTGCACAAAAACAGACACAAATAGAAAAACACATCCAAACAGTGAAATCATTGCAAAATCAAACACTGAAGGCATATAACTATATCTTATAAGATTTTAACTTTATTTGTGAGGTTTATGTTTTGGGACAGTAGAAAATTGAAAAAAAACAGAAAACAGCCGTATACTTGCTGAATGTGCACAAAAACAGACACAAATAGAAAAACACATCCAGACAGTGAAATCATTGCAAAATCAAACACTGAGGGTACAGAAGTATATCTTATAAGATGTTAACTTTATTTGTGAGGTTTATGTTATGGGACAGTAGAAAATTGAAAAAAATCAGAAAACAGCCGTATACTTGCACAAAAACAGACACAAATAGAAAAACACATCCAAACAGTGAAATCATTGCAAAATCAAACACTGAAGGCATATAACTATATCTTATAAGATTTTAAATTTATTTGTGAGGTTTATGTTATGGGACAGTAGAAAATAGAAAAAAATCAGAAAACAGCCGTATACTTGCACAAATACAGACACAAATAGAAAAACACATCCAAACAGTGAAATCATTGCAAAATCAAACACTGAGGGTACAGAAGTATATCTTATAAGATTTTTACTTTATTTGTGAGGTTTATGTTATGGGACAGTAGAAAATTGAAAAAAATCAGAAAACAGCCGTATACTTGCTGAATGTGCACAAAAACAGACACAAATAGAAAAACACATCCAAAGAGTGAAATCATTGCAAAATCAAACACTGAGGGTACAGAAGTATATCTTATAAGATGTTAACTTTATTTGTGAGGTTTATGTTATGGGACAGTAGAAAATTGAAAAAAATCAGAAAACAGCCGTATACTTGCTGAATGTGCACAAAAACAGACACAAATAGAAAAACACATCCAAACAGTGAAATCATTGCAAAATCAAACACTGAAGGCATATAACTATATCTTATAAGATTTTAACTTTATATGTGAGGTTTATGTTATGGGACAGTAGAAAATTGAAAAAAATCAGAAAACAGCCGTATACTTGCTGAATGTGCACAAAAACAGACACAAATAGAAAAACACATCCAAACAGTGAAATCATTGCAAAATCAAACACTGAGGGTAGAGAAGTATATCTTATAAGATTTTAACTTTATTTGTGAGGTTTATGTTATGGGACAGTAGAAAATTGAAAAAAATCAGAAAACAGCCGTATACTTGCACAAAAACAGACACAAATAGAAAAACACATCCAAACAGTGAAATCATTGCAAAATCAAACACTGAGGGTACAGAAGTATATCTTATAAGATGTTAACTTTATTTGTGAGGTTTATGTTATGGGACAGTAGAAAATTGAAAAAAATCAGAAAACAGCCGTATACTTGCTGAATGTGCACAAAAACAGACACAAATAGAAAAACACATCCAAACAGTGAAATCATTGCAAAATCAAACACTGAAGGCATATAACTATATCTTATAAGATTTTAACTTTATATGTGAGGTTTATGTTATGGGACAGTAGAAAATTGAAAAAAATCAGAAAACAGCCGTATACTTGCTGAATGTGCACAAAAACAGACACAAATAGAAAAACACATCCAAACAGTGAAATCATTGCAAAATCAAACACTGAGGGTAGAGAAGTATATCTTATAAGATTTTAACTTTATTTGTGAGGTTTATGTTATGGGACAGTAGAAAATTGAAAAAAATCAGAAAACAGCCGTATACTTGCACAAAAACAGACACAAATAGAAAAACACATCCAAACAGTGAAATCATTGCAAAATCAAACACTGAGGGTACAGAAGTATATCTTATAAGATGTTAACTTTATTTGTGAGGTTTATGTTATGGGACAGTAGAAAATTGAAAAAAATCAGAAAACAGCCGTATACTTGCTGAATGTGCACAAAAACAGACACAAATAGAAAAACACATCCAAACAGTGAAATCATTGCAAAATCAAACACTGAAGGCATATAACTATATCTTATAAGATTTTAACTTTATTTGTGAGGTTTATGTTTTGGGACAGTAGAAAATTGAAAAAAATCAGAAAACAGCCGTATACTTGCACAAAAACAGACACAAATAGAAAAACACATCCAAACAGTGAAATCATTGCAAAATCAAACACTGAAGGCATATAACTATATCTTATAACATTTTAACTTTATTTGTGAGGTTTATGTTATGGGACAGTAGAAAATTGAAAAAAATCAGAAAACAGCCGTATACTTGCACAAAAACAGACACAAATAGAAAAACACATCCAAAGAGTGAAATCATTGCAAAATCAAACACTGAGGGTACAGAAGTATATCTTATAAGATGTTAACTTTATTTGTGAGGTTTATGTTATGGAACAGTAGAAAATTGAAAAAAATCAGAAAACAGCCCTATACTTGCACAAAAACAGACACAAATAGAAAAACACATCCAAAGAGTGAAATCATTGCAAAATCAAACACTGAGGGTACAGAAGTATATCTTATAAGATGTTAACTTTATTTGTGAGGTTAATGTTATGGGACAGTAGAAAATTGAAAAAAATCAGAAAACAGCCGTATACTTGCACAAAAACAGACACAAATAGAAAAACACATCCAAACAGTGAAATCATTGCAAAATCAAACACTGAGGGTACAGAAGTATATCTTATAAGATTTTTACTTTATTTGTGAGGTTTATGTTATGGGACAGTAGAAAATTTAAAAAAATCAGAAAACAGCCGTATACTTGCACAAAAACAGACACAAATAGAAAAACACATCCAAAGAGTGAAATCATTGCAAAATCAAACACTGAGGGTACAGAAGTATATCTTATAAGATGTTAACTTTATTTGTGAGGTTTATGTTATGGGACAGTAGAAAATTGAAAAAAATCAGAAAACAGCCGTATACTTGCTGAATGTGCACAAAAACAGACACAAATAGAAAAACACATCCAAACAGTGAAATCATTCCAAAATCAAACACTGAAGGCATATAACTATATCTTATAAGTTGTTAACTTTATTTGTGAGGTTTATGTTTTGGGACAGTAGAAAATTGAAAAAAATCAGAAAACAGCCGTATACTTGCTGAATGTGCACAAAAACAGACACAAATAGAAAAACACATCCAGACAGTGAAATCATTGCAAAATCAAACACTGAGGGTACAGAAGTATATCTTATAAGATGTTAACTTTATTTGTGAGGTTTATGTTATGGGACAGTAGAAAATTGAAAAAAATCAGAAAACAGCCGTATACTTGCACAAAAACAGACACAAATAGAAAAACACATCCAAACAGTGAAATCATTGCAAAATCAAACACTGAGGGTACAGAAGTATATCTTATAAGATTTTTACTTTATTTGTGAGGTTTATGTTATGGGACAGTAGAAAATTTAAAAAAATCAGAAAACAGCCGTATACTTGCTGAATGTGCACAAAAACAGACACAAATAGAAAAACACATCCAAAGAGTGAAATCATTGCAAAATCAAACACTGAGGGTACAGAAGTATATCTTATAAGATGTTAACTTTATTTGTGAGGTTTATGTTATGGGACAGTAGAAAATTGAAAAAAATCAGAAAACAGCCGTATACTTGCACAAAAACAGACACAAATAGAAAAACACATCCAAACAGTGAAATCATTGCAAAATCAAACACTGAGGGTACAGAAGTATATCTTATAAGATGTTAACTTTATTTGTGAGGTTTATGTTATGGGACAGTAGAAAATTTAAAAAAATCAGAAAACAGCCGTATACTTGCTGAATGTGCACAAAAACAGACACAAATAGAAAAACACATCCAAACAGTGAAATCATTGCAAAATCAAACACTGAGGGTACAGAAGTATATCTTATAAGATGTTAACTTTATTTGTGAGGTTTATGTTATGGGACAGTAGAAAATTGAAAAAAATCAGAAAACAGCCGTATACTTGCACAAAAACAGACACAAATAGAAAAACACATCCAAACAGTGAAATCATTGCAAAATCAAACACTGAGGGTACAGAAGTATATCTTATAAGATTTTTACTTTATTTGTGAGGTTTATGTTATGGGACAGTAGAAAATTTAAAAAAATCAGAAAACAGCCGTATACTTGCTGAATGTGCACAAAAACAGACACAAATAGAAAAACACATCCAAAGAGTGAAATCATTGCAAAATCAAACACTGAGGGTACAGAAGTATATCTTATAAGATGTTAACTTTATTTGTGAGGTTTATGTTATGGGACAGTAGAAAATTGAAAAAAATCAGAAAACAGCCGTATACTTGCACAAAAACAGACACAAATAGAAAAACACATCCAAACAGTGAAATCATTGCAAAATCAAACACTGAGGGTACAGAAGTATATCTTATAAGATGTTAACTTTATTTGTGAGGTTTATGTTATGGGACAGTAGAAAATTTAAAAAAATCAGAAAACAGCCGTATACTTGCTGAATGTGCACAAAAACAGACACAAATAGAAAAACACATCCAAACAGTGAAATCATTGCAAAATCAAACACTGAGGGTACAGAAGTATATCTTATAAGATGTTAACTTTATTTGTGAGGTTTATGTTATGGGACAGTAGAAAATTGAAAAAAATCAGAAAACAGCCGTATACTTGCACAAAAACAGACACAAATAGAAAAACACATCCAAACAGTGAAATCATTGCAAAATCAAACACTGAGGGTACAGAAGTATATCTTATAAGATTTTTACTTTATTTGTGAGGTTTATGTTATGGGACAGTAGAAAATTTAAAAAAATCAGAAAACAGCCGTATACTTGCTGAATGTGCACAAAAACAGACACAAATAGAAAAACACATCCAAAGAGTGAAATCATTGCAAAATCAAACACTGAGGGTACAGAAGTATATCTTATAAGATGTTAACTTTATTTGTGAGGTTTATGTTATGGGACAGTAGAAAATTGAAAAAAATCAGAAAACAGCCGTATACTTGCTGAATGTGCACAAAAACAGACACAAATAGAAAAACACATCCAAAGAGTGAAATCATTGCAAAATCAAACACTGAGGGTACAGAAGTATATCTTATAAGATGTTAACTTTATTTGTGAGGTTTATGTTATGGGACAGTAGAAAATTGAAAAAAATCAGAAAACAGCCGTATACTTGCACAAAAACAGACACAAATAGAAAAACACATCCAAACAGTGAAATCATTGCAAAATCAAACACTGAGGGTACAGAAGTATATCTTATAAGATGTTAACTTTATTTGTGAGGTTTATGTTATGGGACAGTAGAAAATTGAAAAAAATCAGAAAACAGCCGTATACTTGCACAAAAACAGACACAAATAGAAAAACACATCCAAACAGTGAAATCATTGCAAAATCAAACACTGAGGGTACAGAAGTATATCTTATAAGATGTTAACTTTATTTGTGAGGTTTATGTTATGGGACAGTAGAAAATTTAAAAAAATCAGAAAACAGCCGTATACTTGCTGAATGTGCACAAAAACAGACACAAATAGAAAAACACATCCAAACAGTGAAATCATTGCAAAATCAAACACTGAGGGTACAGAAGTATATCTTATAAGATGTTAACTTTATTTGTGAGGTTTATGTTATGGGACAGTAGAAAATTTAAAAAAATCAGAAAACAGCCGTATACTTGCACAAAAACAGACACAAAGAGAAAAACACATCCAAACAGTGAAATCATTGCAAAATCAAACACTGAGGGTACAGAAGTATATCTTATAAGATTTTAACTTTATTTGTGAGGTTTATGTTATGGGACAGTAGAAAATTGAAAAAAATCAGAAAACAGCCGTATACTTGCTGAATGTGCACAAAAACAGACACAAATAGAAAAACACATCCAAAGAGTGAAATCATTGCAAAATCAAACACTGAGGGTACAGAAGTATATCTTATAAGATGTTAACTTTATTTGTGAGGTTTATGTTATGGGACAGTAGAAAATTGAAAAAAATCAGAAAACAGCCGTATACTTGCACAAAAACAGACACAAATAGAAAAACACATCCAAACAGTGAAATCATTGCAAAATCAAACACTGAAGGCATATAACTATATCTTATAAGATTTTAACTTTATTTGTGAGGTTTATGTTATGGGACAGTAGAAAATTGAAAAAAATCAGAAAACAGCCGTATACTTGCACAAAAACAGACACAAATAGAAAAACACATCCAAACAGTGAAATCATTGCAAAATCAAACACTGAAGGCATATAACTATATCTTATAAGATTTTAACTTTATTTGTGAGGTTTATGTTATGGGACAGTAGAAAATTTAAAAAAATCAGAAAACAGCCGTATACTTGCTGAATGTGCACAAAAACAGACACAAATAGAAAAACACATCCAAACAGTGAAATCATTGCAAAATCAAACACTGAGGGTACAGAAGTATATCTTATAAGATGTTAACTTTATTTGTGAGGTTTATGTTATGGGACAGTAGAAAATTGAAAAAAATCAGAAAACAGCCGTATACTTGCTGAATGTGCACAAAAACAGACACAAATAGAAAAACACATCCAAACAGTGAAATCATTGCAAAATCAAACACTGAGGGTAGAGAAGTATATCTTATAAGATTTTAACTTTATTTGTGAGGTTTATGTTATGGGACAGTAGAAAATTTAAAAAAATCAGAAAACAGCCGTATACTTGCACAAAAACAGACACAAATAGAAAAACACATCCAAACATTGAAATCATTGCAAAATCAAACACTGAGGGTACAGAAGTATATCTTATAAGATTTTAACTTTATTTGTGAGGTTTATGTTATGGGACAGTAGAAAATTTAAAAAAATCAGAAAACAGCCGTATACTTGCACAAAAACAGACACAAATAGAAAAACACATCCAAACAGTGAAATCATTGCAAAATCAAACACTGAGGGTACAGAAGTATATCTTATAAGATGTTAACTTTACTTGTGAGGTTTATGTTATGGGACAGTAGAAAATTTAAAAAAATCAGAAAACAGCCGTATACTTGCTGAATGTGCACAAAAACAGACACAAATAGAAAAACACATCCAAACAGTGAAATCATTGCAAAATCAAACACTGAGGGTACAGAAGTATATCTTATAAGATGTTAACTTTACTTGTGAGGTTTATGTTATGGGACAGTAGAAAATTTAAAAAAATCAGAAAACAGCCGTATACTTGCTGAATGTGCACAAAAACAGACACAAATAGAAAAACACATCCAAACAGTGAAATCATTGCAAAATCAAACACTGAAGAAATATAACTATATCTTATAAGATTTTAACTTTATTTGTGAGGTTTATGTTATGGGACAGTAGAAAATTGAAAAAAATCAGAAAACAGCCGTATACTTGCACAAAAACAGACACAAATAGAAAAACACATCCAAACAGTGAAATCATTGCAAAATCAAACACTGAGGGTACAGAAGTATATCTTATAAGATGTTAACTTTATTTGTGAGGTTTATGTTATGGGACAGTAGAAAATTGAAAAAAATCAGAAAACAGCCTTATACTTGCTGAATGTGCACAAAAACAGACACAAATAGAAAAACACATCCAAACAGTGAAATCATTGCAAAAAATAAAAAACTGAGGGTACAGAAGTATATCTTATAAGATGTTAACTTCATTTGTGAGGTTTATGTTATGGTTCAGTAGAAAATTTAAAAAAATCAGAAAACAGCCGTATACTTGCTGAATGTGCACAAAAACAGACACAAATAGAAAAACACATCCAAACAGTGAAATCATTGCAAAATCAAACACTGAGGGTACAGAAGTATATCTTATAAGATGTTAACTTTATTTGTGAGGTTTATGTTATGGTTCAGTAGAAAATTTAAAAAAATCAGAAAACAGCCGTATACTTGCTGAATGTGCACAAAAACAGACACAAATAGAAAAACACATCCAAACAGTGAAATCATTGCAAAATCAAAGACTGAGGGTACAGAAGTATATCTTATAAGATGTTAACTTTATTTGTGAGGTTTATGTTATGGGACAGTAGAAAATTGAAAAAAATCAGAAAACAGCCGTATACTTGCACAAAAACAGACACAAATAGAAAAACACATCCAAACATTGAAATCATTGCAAAATCAAACACTGAGGGTACAGAAGTATATCTTATAAGATTTTAACTTTATTTGTGAGGTTTATGTTATGGGACAGTAGAAAATTGAAAAAAATCAGAAAACAGCCGTATACTTGCACAAAAACAGACACAAATAGAAAAACACATCCAAACAGTGAAATCATTGCAAAATCAAACACTGAGGGTACAGAAGTATATCTTATAAGATGTTAACTTTACTTGTGAGGTTTATGTTATGGGACAGTAGAAAATTTAAAAAAATCAGAAAACAGCCGTATACTTGCTGAATGTGCACAAAAACAGACACAAATAGAAAAACACATCCAAACAGTGAAATCATTGCAAAATCAAACACTGAGGGTACAGAAGTATATCTTATAAGATGTTAACTTTACTTGTGAGGTTTATGTTATGGGACAGTAGAAAATTTAAAAAAATCAGAAAACAGCCGTATACTTGCTGAATGTGCACAAAAACAGACACAAATAGAAAAACACATCCAAACAGTGAAATCATTGCAAAATCAAACACTGAAGAAATATAACTATATCTTATAAGATTTTAACTTTATTTGTGAGGTTTATGTTATGGGACAGTAGAAAATTGAAAAAAATCAGAAAACAGCCGTATACTTGCACAAAAACAGACACAAATAGAAAAACACATCCAAACAGTGAAATCATTGCAAAATCAAACACTGAGGGTACAGAAGTATATCTTATAAGATGTTAACTTTATTTGTGAGGTTTATGTTATGGGACAGTAGAAAATTGAAAAAAATCAGAAAACAGCCTTATACTTGCTGAATGTGCACAAAAACAGACACAAATAGAAAAACACATCCAAACAGTGAAATCATTGCAAAAAATAAAAAACTGAGGGTACAGAAGTATATCTTATAAGATGTTAACTTCATTTGTGAGGTTTATGTTATGGTTCAGTAGAAAATTTAAAAAAATCAGAAAACAGCCGTATACTTGCTGAATGTGCACAAAAACAGACACAAATAGAAAAACACATCCAAACAGTGAAATCATTGCAAAATCAAACACTGAGGGTACAGAAGTATATCTTATAAGATGTTAACTTTATTTGTGAGGTTTATGTTATGGTTCAGTAGAAAATTTAAAAAAATCAGAAAACAGCCGTATACTTGCTGAATGTGCACAAAAACAGACACAAATAGAAAAACACATCCAAACAGTGAAATCATTGCAAAATCAAAGACTGAGGGTACAGAAGTATATCTTATAAGATGTTAACTTTATTTGTGAGGTTTATGTTATGGGACAGTAGAAAATTGAAAAAAATCAGAAAACAGCCGTATACTTGCACAAAAACAGACACAAATAGAAAAACACATCCAAACATTGAAATCATTGCAAAATCAAACACTGAGGGTACAGAAGTATATCTTATAAGATTTTAACTTTATTTGTGAGGTTTATGTTATGGGACAGTAGAAAATTGAAAAAAATCAGAAAACAGCCGTATACTTGCACAAAAACAGACACAAATAGAAAAACACATCCAAACAGTGAAATCATTGCAAAATCAAACACTGAGGGTACAGAAGTATATCTTATAAGATTTTTACTTTATTTGTGAGGTTTATGTTATGGGACAGTAGAAAATTGAAAAAAATCAGAAAACAGCCGTATACTTGCTGAATGTGCACAAAAACAGACACAAATAGAAAAACACATCCAAACAGTGAAATCATTGCAAAATCAAACACTGAGGGTACAGAAGTATATCTTATAAGATGTTAACTTTATTTGTGAGGTTTATGTTATGGGACAGTAGAAAATTTAAAAAAATCAGAAAACAGCCGTATACTTGAACAAAAACAGACACAAAAAGAAAAACACATCCAAACAGTGAAATCATTGCAAAATCAAACACTGAGGGTACAGAAGTATATCTTATAAGATGTTAACTTTATTTGTGAGGTTTATGTTATGGGACAGTAGAAAATTGAAAAAAATCAGAAAACAGCCGTATACTTGCTGAATGTGCACAAAAACAGACACAAATAGAAAAACACATCTAAACAGGGAAATAATTGCAAAATCAAACACTGAGGGTAAATAACTATATCTTATAAGATTTTAACTTTATTTGTGAGGTTTATGTTATGGGACAGTAGAAAATTGAAAAAAATCAGAAAAAAGCCGTATACTTGCTGAATGTGCACAAAAACGGACACAAATAGAAAAACACATCCAAACAGTGAAATCATTGCAAAATCAAACAGTGAGGGTACAGAAGTATATCTTATAAGATGTTAACTTTATTTGTGAGGTTTATGTTATGGGACAGTAGAAAATTGAAAAAAATCAGAAAACAGCCGTATACTTGCTGAATGTGCACAAAAACAGACACAAATAGAAAAACACATCCAAACAGTGAAATCATTGCAAAATCAAACACTGAAGGCATATAACTATATCTTATAAGATTTTAACTTTATTTGTGAGGTTTATGTTTTGGGACAGTAGAAAATTGAAAAAAAACAGAAAACAGCCGTATACTTGCTGAATGTGCACAAAAACAGACACAAATAGAAAAACACATCCAGACAGTGAAATCATTGCAAAATCAAACACTGAGGGTACAGAAGTATATCTTATAAGATGTTAACTTTATTTGTGAGGTTTATGTTATGGGACAGTAGAAAATTGAAAAAAATCAGAAAACAGCCGTATACTTGCACAAAAACAGACACAAATAGAAAAACACATCCAAACAGTGAAATCATTGCAAAATCAAACACTGAAGGCATATAACTATATCTTATAAGATTTTAAATTTATTTGTGAGGTTTATGTTATGGGACAGTAGAAAATAGAAAAAAATCAGAAAACAGCCGTATACTTGCACAAATACAGACACAAATAGAAAAACACATCCAAACAGTGAAATCATTGCAAAATCAAACACTGAGGGTACAGAAGTATATCTTATAAGATTTTTACTTTATTTGTGAGGTTTATGTTATGGGACAGTAGAAAATTGAAAAAAATCAGAAAACAGCCGTATACTTGCTGAATGTGCACAAAAACAGACACAAATAGAAAAACACATCCAAAGAGTGAAATCATTGCAAAATCAAACACTGAGGGTACAGAAGTATATCTTATAAGATGTTAACTTTATTTGTGAGGTTTATGTTATGGGACAGTAGAAAATTGAAAAAAATCAGAAAACAGCCGTATACTTGCTGAATGTGCACAAAAACAGACACAAATAGAAAAACACATCCAAACAGTGAAATCATTGCAAAATCAAACACTGAAGGCATATAACTATATCTTATAAGATTTTAACTTTATATGTGAGGTTTATGTTATGGGACAGTAGAAAATTGAAAAAAATCAGAAAACAGCCGTATACTTGCTGAATGTGCACAAAAACAGACACAAATAGAAAAACACATCCAAACAGTGAAATCATTGCAAAATCAAACACTGAGGGTAGAGAAGTATATCTTATAAGATTTTAACTTTATTTGTGAGGTTTATGTTATGGGACAGTAGAAAATTGAAAAAAATCAGAAAACAGCCGTATACTTGCACAAAAACAGACACAAATAGAAAAACACATCCAAACAGTGAAATCATTGCAAAATCAAACACTGAGGGTACAGAAGTATATCTTATAAGATGTTAACTTTATTTGTGAGGTTTATGTTATGGGACAGTAGAAAATTGAAAAAAATCAGAAAACAGCCGTATACTTGCTGAATGTGCACAAAAACAGACACAAATAGAAAAACACATCCAAACAGTGAAATCATTGCAAAATCAAACACTGAAGGCATATAACTATATCTTATAAGATTTTAACTTTATATGTGAGGTTTATGTTATGGGACAGTAGAAAATTGAAAAAAATCAGAAAACAGCCGTATACTTGCTGAATGTGCACAAAAACAGACACAAATAGAAAAACACATCCAAACAGTGAAATCATTGCAAAATCAAACACTGAGGGTAGAGAAGTATATCTTATAAGATTTTAACTTTATTTGTGAGGTTTATGTTATGGGACAGTAGAAAATTGAAAAAAATCAGAAAACAGCCGTATACTTGCACAAAAACAGACACAAATAGAAAAACACATCCAAACAGTGAAATCATTGCAAAATCAAACACTGAGGGTACAGAAGTATATCTTATAAGATGTTAACTTTATTTGTGAGGTTTATGTTATGGGACAGTAGAAAATTGAAAAAAATCAGAAAACAGCCGTATACTTGCTGAATGTGCACAAAAACAGACACAAATAGAAAAACACATCCAAACAGTGAAATCATTGCAAAATCAAACACTGAAGGCATATAACTATATCTTATAAGATTTTAACTTTATTTGTGAGGTTTATGTTTTGGGACAGTAGAAAATTGAAAAAAATCAGAAAACAGCCGTATACTTGCACAAAAACAGACACAAATAGAAAAACACATCCAAACAGTGAAATCATTGCAAAATCAAACACTGAAGGCATATAACTATATCTTATAACATTTTAACTTTATTTGTGAGGTTTATGTTATGGGACAGTAGAAAATTGAAAAAAATCAGAAAACAGCCGTATACTTGCACAAAAACAGACACAAATAGAAAAACACATCCAAAGAGTGAAATCATTGCAAAATCAAACACTGAGGGTACAGAAGTATATCTTATAAGATGTTAACTTTATTTGTGAGGTTTATGTTATGGAACAGTAGAAAATTGAAAAAAATCAGAAAACAGCCCTATACTTGCACAAAAACAGACACAAATAGAAAAACACATCCAAAGAGTGAAATCATTGCAAAATCAAACACTGAGGGTACAGAAGTATATCTTATAAGATGTTAACTTTATTTGTGAGGTTAATGTTATGGGACAGTAGAAAATTGAAAAAAATCAGAAAACAGCCGTATACTTGCACAAAAACAGACACAAATAGAAAAACACATCCAAACAGTGAAATCATTGCAAAATCAAACACTGAGGGTACAGAAGTATATCTTATAAGATTTTTACTTTATTTGTGAGGTTTATGTTATGGGACAGTAGAAAATTTAAAAAAATCAGAAAACAGCCGTATACTTGCACAAAAACAGACACAAATAGAAAAACACATCCAAAGAGTGAAATCATTGCAAAATCAAACACTGAGGGTACAGAAGTATATCTTATAAGATGTTAACTTTATTTGTGAGGTTTATGTTATGGGACAGTAGAAAATTTAAAAAAATCAGAAAACAGCCGTATACTTGCTGAATGTGCACAAAAACAGACACAAATAGAAAAACACATCCAAAGAGTGAAATCATTGCAAAATCAAACACTGAGGGTAGAGAAGTATATCTTATAAGATTTTAACTTTATTTGTGAGGTTTATGTTATGGGACAGTAGAAAATTTAAAAAAATCAGAAAACAGCCGTATACTTGCACAAAAACAGACACAAATAGAAAAACACATCCAAACAGTGAAATCATTGCAAAATCAAACACTGAGGGTACAGAAGTATATCTTATAAGATTTTTACTTTATTTGTGAGGTTTATGTTATGGGACAGTAGAAAATTGAAAAAAATCAGAAAACAGCCGTATACTTGCTGAATGTGCACAAAAACAGACACAAATAGAAAAACACATCCAAACAGTGAAATCATTGCAAAATCAAACACTGAGGGTACAGAAGTATATCTTATAAGATGTTAACTTTATTTGTGAGGTTTATGTTATGGGACAGTAGAAAATTGAAAAAAATCAGAAAACAGCCGTATACTTGCTGAATGTGCACAAAAACAGACACAAACAGAAAAACACATCCAAACAGTGAAATCATTGCAAAATCAAACACTGAGGGTACAGAAGTATATCTTATAAGATGTTAACTTTATTTGTGAGGTTTATGTTATGGGACAGTAGAAAATTGAAAAAAATCAGAAAACAGCCGTATACTTGCACAAAAACAGACACAAATAGAAAAACACATCCAAACAGTGAAATCATTGCAAAATCAAAGACTGAGGGTACAGAAGTATATCTTATAAGATTTTTACTTTATTTGTGAGGTTTATGTTATGGGACAGTAGAAAATTGAAAAAAATCAGAAAACAGCCGTATACTTGCTGAATGTGTACAAAAACAGACACAAATAGAAAAACACATCCAAACAGTGAAATCATTGCAAAATCAAACACTGAGGGTAGAGAAGTATATCTTATAAGATTTTAACTTTATTTGTGAGGTTTATGTTATGGGACAGTAGAAAATTGAAAAAAATCAGAAAACAGCCGTATACTTGCACAAAAACAGACACAAATAGAAAAACACATCCAAAGAGTGAAATCATTGCAAAATCAAACACTGAGGGTACAGAAGTATATCTTATAAGATGTTAACTTTATTTGTGAGGTTTATGTTATGGGACAGTAGAAAATTGAAAAAAATCAGAAAACAGCCCTATACTTGCACAAAAACAGACACAAATAGAAAAACACATCCAAAGAGTGAAATCATTGCAAAATCAAACACTGAGGGTACAGAAGTATATCTTATAAGATTTTAACTTTATTTGTGAGGTTTATGTTATGGGACAGTAGAAAATTGAAAAAAATCAGAAAACAGCCGTATACTTGCTGAATGTGCACAAAAACAGACACAAATAGAAAAACACATCCAAACAGTGAAATCATTGCAATATCAAACACTGAGGGTAGAGAAGTATATCTTATAAGATTTTAACTTTATTTGTGAGGTTTATGTTATGGGACAGTAGAAAATTGAAAAAAATCAGAAAACAGCCGTATACTTGCACAAAAACAGACACAAATAGAAAAACACATCCAAACAGTGAAATCATTGCAAAATCAAACACTGAGGGTACAGAAGTATATCTTATAAGATTTTAACTTTATTTGTGAGGTTTATGTTATGGGACAGTAGAAAATTGAAAAAAATCAGAAAACAGCCGTATACTTGCACAAAAACAGACACAAATAGAAAAACACATCCAAAGAGTGAAATCATTGCAAAATCAAACACTGAGGGTACAGAAGTATATCTTATAAGATGTTAACTTTATTTGTGAGGTTTATGTTATGGGACAGTAGAAAATTGAAAAAAATCAGAAAACAGCCGTATACTTGCTGAATGTGCACAAAAACAGACACAAATAGAAAAACACATCCAAACAGTGAAATCATTGCAAAATCAAACACTGAAGGCATATAACTATATCTTATAAGATTTTAACTTTATTTGTGAGGTTTATGTTTTGGGACAGTAGAAAATTGAAAAAAATCAGAAAACAGCCGTATACTTGCACAAAAACAGACACAAATAGAAAAACACATCCAAACAGTGAAATCATTGCAAAATCAAACACTGAAGGCATATAACTATATCTTATAACATTTTAACTTTATTTGTGAGGTTTATGTTATGGGACAGTAGAAAATTGAAAAAAATCAGAAAACAGCCGTATACTTGCACAAAAACAGACACAAATAGAAAAACACATCCAAAGAGTGAAATCATTGCAAAATCAAACACTGAGGGTACAGAAGTATATCTTATAAGATGTTAACTTTATTTGTGAGGTTAATGTTATGGGACAGTAGAAAATTGAAAAAAATCAGAAAACAGCCGTATACTTGCACAAAAACAGACACAAATAGAAAAACACATCCAAACAGTGAAATCATTGCAAAATCAAACACTGAGGGTACAGAAGTATATCTTATAAGATTTTTACTTTATTTGTGAGGTTTATGTTATGGGACAGTAGAAAATTGAAAAAAATCAGAAAACAGCCGTATACTTGCACAAAAACAGACACAAATAGAAAAACACATCCAAAGAGTGAAATCATTGCAAAATCAAACACTGAGGGTACAGAAGTATATCTTATAAGATGTTAACTTTATTTGTGAGGTTTATGTTATGGGACAGTAGAAAATTTAAAAAAATCAGAAAACAGCCGTATACTTGCTGAATGTGCACAAAAACAGACACAAATAGAAAAACACATCCAAAGAGTGAAATCATTGCAAAATCAAACACTGAGGGTAGAGAAGTATATCTTATAAGATTTTAACTTTATTTGTGAGGTTTATGTTATGGGACAGTAGAAAATTGAAAAAAATCAGAAAACAGCCGTATACTTGCACAAAAACAGACACAAATAGAAAAACACATCCAAACAGTGAAATCATTGCAAAATCAAACACTGAGGGTACAGAAGTATATCTTATAAGATTTTTACTTTATTTGTGAGGTTTATGTTATGGGACAGTAGAAAATTGAAAAAAATCAGAAAACAGCCGTATACTTGCTGAATGTGCACAAAAACAGACACAAATAGAAAAACACATCCAAACAGTGAAATCATTGCAAAATCAAACACTGAGGGTACAGAAGTATATCTTATAAGATGTTAACTTTATTTGTGAGGTTTATGTTATGGGACAGTAGAAAATTGAAAAAAATCAGAAAACAGCCGTATACTTGCTGAATGTGCACAAAAACAGACACAAATAGAAAAACACATCCAAACAGTGAAATCATTGCAAAATCAAACACTGAAGGCATATAACTATATCTTATAAGATTTTAACTTTATTTGTGAGGTTTATGTTATGGGACAGTAGAAAATTGAAAAAAATCAGAAAACAGCCGTATACTTGCACAAAAACAGACACAAATAGAAAAACACATCTAAACAGGGAAATAATTGCAAAATCAAACACTGAGGGTAAATAACTATATCTTATAAGATTTTAACTTTATTTGTGAGGTTTATGTTATGGGACAGTAGAAAATTGAAAAAAATCAGAAAAAAGCCGTATACTTGCTGAATGTGCACAAAAACAGACACAAATAGAAAAACACATCCAAACAGTGAAATCATTGCAAAATCAAACAGTGAGGGTACAGAAGTATATCTTATAAGATGTTAACTTTATTTGTGAGGTTTATGTTATGGGACAGTAGAAAATTGAAAAAAATCAGAAAACAGCCGTATACTTGCTGAATGTGCACAAAAACAGACACAAATAGAAAAACACATCCAAACAGTGAAATCATTGCAAAATCAAACACTGAGGGTACAGAAGTATATCTTATAAGATGTTAACTTTATTTGTGAGGTTTATGTTATGGGACAGTAGAAAATTGAAAAAAATCAGAAAACAGCCGTATACTTGCTGAATGTGCACAAAAACAGACACAAATAGAAAAACACATCCAAACAGTGAAATCATTGCAAAATCAAACACTGAGGGTAGAGAAGTATATCTTATAAGATTTTAACTTTATTTGTGAGGTTTATGTTATGGGACAGTAGAAAATTGAAAAAAATCAGAAAACAGCCGTATACTTGCACAAAAACAGACACAAATAGAAAAACACATCCAAACAGTGAAATCATTGCAAAATCAAACACTGAGGGTACAGAAGTATATCTTATAAGATTTTTACTTTATTTGTGATGTTTATGTTATGGGACAGTAGAAAATTGAAAAAAATCAGAAAACAGCCCTATACTTGCACAAAAACAGACACAAATAGAAAAACACATCCAAAGAGTGAAATCATTGCAAAATCAAACACTGAGGGTACAGAAGTATATCTTATAAGATTTTAACTTTATTTGTGAGGTTTATGTTATGGGACAGTAGAAAATTGAAAAAAATCAGAAAACAGCCGTATACTTGTTGAATGTGCACAAAAACAGACACAAATAGAAAAACACATCCAAACAGTGAAATCATTGCAAAATCAAACACTGAGGGTAGAGAAGTATATCTTATAAGATTTTAACTTTATTTGTGAGGTTTATGTTATGGGACAGTAGAAAATTGAAAAAAATCAGAAAACAGCCGTATACTTGCACAAAAACAGACACAAATAGAAAAACACATCCAAACAGTGAAATCATTGCAAAATCAAACACTGAGGGTACAGAAGTATATCTTATAAGATGTTAACTTTATTTGTGAGGTTTATGTTATGGGACAGTAGAAAATTGAAAAAAATCAGAAAACAGCCCTATACTTGCACAAAAACAGACACAAATAGAAAAACACATCCAAAGAGTGAAATCATTGCAAAATCAAACACTGAGGGTACAGAAGTATATCTTATAAGATTTTAACTTTATTTGTGAGGTTTATGTTATGGGACAGTAGAAAATTGAAAAAAATCAGAAAACAGCCGTATACTTGCTGAATGTGCACAAAAACAGACACAAATAGAAAAACACATCCAAACAGTGAAATCATTGCAAAATCAAACACTGAGGGTACAGAAGTATATCTTATAAGATGTTAACTTTATTTGTGAGGTTTATGTTATGGGACAGTAGAAAATTGAAAAAAATCAGAAAACAGCCGTATACTTGCTGAATGTGCACAAAAACAGACACAAATAGAAAAACACATCCAAACAGTGAAATCATTGCAAAATCAAACACTGAGGGTACAGAAGTATATCTTATAAGATTTTAACTTTATTTGTGAGGTTTATGTTATGGGACAGTAGAAAATTGAAAAAAATCAGAAAACAGCCGTATACTTGCTGAATGTGCACAAAAACAGACACAAATAGAAAAACACATCCAAAGAGTGAAATCATAGCAAAATCAAACACTGAGGGTACAGACATATATCTTATAAGATGTTAACTTTATTTGTGAGGTTTATGTTATGGGACAGTAGAAAATTGAAAAAAATCAGAAAACAGCCGTATACTTGCACAAAAACAGACACAAATAGAAAAACACATCCAAACAGTGAAATCATTGCAAAATCAAACACTGAAGGCATATAACTATATCTTATAACATTTTAACTTTATTTGTGAGGTTTATGTTATGGGACAGTAGAAAATTGAAAAAAATCAGAAAACAGCCTTATACTTGCACAAAAACAGACACAAATAGAAAAACACATCCAAAGAGTGAAATCATTGCAAAATCAAACACTGAGGGTACAGAAGTATATCTTATAAGATGTTAACTTTATTTTGTGAGGTTTATGTTATGGGACAGTAGAAAATTGAAAAAAATCAGAAAACAGCCCTATACTTGCACAAAAACAGACACAAATAGAAAAACACATCCAAAGAGTGAAATCATTGCAAAATCAAACACTGAGGGTACAGAAGTATATCTTATAAGATTTTAACTTTATTTGTGAGGTTTATGTTATGGGACAGTAGAAAATTGAAAAAAATCAGAAAACAGCCGTATACTTGCTGAATGTGCACAAAAACAGACACAAATAGAAAAACACATCCAAACAGTGAAATCATTGCAAAATCAAACACTGAGGGTACAGAAGTATATCTTATAAGATGTTAACTTTATTTGTGAGGTTTATGTTATGGGACAGTAGAAAATTGAAAAAAATCAGAAAACAGCCGTATACTTGCACAAAAACAGACACAAATAGAAAAACACATCCAAACAGTGAAATCATTGCAAAATCAAACACTGAGGGCACAGAAGTATATCTTATAAGATTTTAACTTTATTTGTGAGGTTTATGTTATGGGACAGTAGAAAATTGAAAAAAATCAGAAAACAGCCGTATACTTGCTGAATGTGCACAAAAACAGACACAAATAGAAAAACACATCCAAACAGTGAAATCATTGCAAAATCAAACACTGAGGGTACAGAAGTAAATCTTATAAGATGTTAACTTTATTTGTGAGGTTTATGTTATGGGACAGTAGAAAATTGAAAAAAATCAGAAAACAGCCGTATACTTGCTGAATGTGCACAAAAACAGACACAAATAGAAAAACACATCCAAACAGTGAAATCATTGCAAAATCAAACACTGAAGGCATATAACTATATCTTATAAGATTTTAACTTTATTTGTGAGGTTTATGTTATGGGACAGTAGAAAATTGAAAAAAATCAGAAAACAGCCGTATACTTGCTGAATGTGCACAAAAACAGACACAAATAGAAAAACACATCCAAAGAGTGAAATCATAGCAAAATCAAACACTGAGGGTACAGACATATATCTTATAAGATGTTAACTTTATTTGTGAGGTTTATGTTATGGGACAGTAGAAAATTGAAAAAAATCAGAAAACAGCCGTATACTTGCACAAAAACAGACACAAATAGAAAAACACATCCAAACAGTGAAATCATTGCAAAATCAAACACTGAAGGCATATAACTATATCTTATAACATTTTAACTTTATTTGTGAGGTTTATGTTATGGGACAGTAGAAAATTGAAAAAAATCAGAAAACAGCCTTATACTTGCACAAAAACAGACACAAATAGAAAAACACATCCAAAGAGTGAAATCATTGCAAAATCAAACACTGAGGGTACAGAAGTATATCTTATAAGATGTTAACTTTATTTGTGAGGTTTATGTTATGGGACAGTAGAAAATTGAAAAAAATCAGAAAACAGCCCTATACTTGCACAAAAACAGACACAAATAGAAAAACACATCCAAAGAGTGAAATCATTGCAAAATCAAACACTGAGGGTACAGAAGTATATCTTATAAGATTTTAACTTTATTTGTGAGGTTTATGTTATGGGACAGTAGAAAATTGAAAAAAATCAGAAAACAGCCGTATACTTGCTGAATGTGCACAAAAACAGACACAAATAGAAAAACACATCCAAACAGTGAAATCATTGCAAAATCAAACACTGAGGGTACAGAAGTATATCTTATAAGATGTTAACTTTATTTGTGAGGTTTATGTTATGGGACAGTAGAAAATTGAAAAAAATCAGAAAACAGCCGTATACTTGCACAAAAACAGACACAAATAGAAAAACACATCCAAACAGTGAAATCATTGCAAAATCAAACACTGAGGGCACAGAAGTATATCTTATAAGATTTTAACTTTATTTGTGAGGTTTATGTTATGGGACAGTAGAAAATTGAAAAAAATCAGAAAACAGCCGTATACTTGCTGAATGTGCACAAAAACAGACACAAATAGAAAAACACATCCAAACAGTGAAATCATTCCAAAATCAAACACTGAAGGCATATAACTATATCTTATAAGATGTTAACTTTATTTGTGAGGTTTATGTTATGGGACAGTAGAAAATTGAAAAAAATCAGAAAACAGCCGTATACTTGCACAAAAACAGACACAAATAGAAAAACACATCCAAAGAGTGAAATCATTGCAAAATCAAAAACTGAGGGTACAGAAGTATATCTTATAAGATGTTAACTTTATTTGTGAGGTTTATGTTATGGGACAGTAGAAAATTTAAAAAAATCAGAAAACAGCCGTATACTTGCACAAAAACAGACACAAATAGAAAAACACATCCAAAGAGTGAAATCATTGCAAAATCAAACACTGAGGGTACAGAAGTATATCTTATAAGATGTTAACTTTATTTGTGAGGTTTATGTTATGGGACAGTAGAAAATTTAAAAAAATCAGAAAACAGCCGTATACTTGCTGAATGTGCACAAAAACAGACACAAATAGAAAAACACATCCAAACAGTGAAATCATTGCAAAATCAAACACTGAGGGTACAGAAGTATATCTTATAAGATGTTAACTTTATTTGTGAGGTTTATGTTATGGGACAGTAGAAAATTGAAAAAAATCAGAAAACAGCCGTATACTTGCTGAATGTGCACAAAAACAGACACAAATAGAAAAACACATCCAAAGAGTGAAATCATTGCAAAATCAAACACTGAGGGTACAGAAGTATATCTTATAAGATTTTAACTTTATTTGTGAGGTTTATGTTATGGGACAGTAGAAAATTGAAAAAAATCAGAAAACAGCCGTATACTTGCACAAAAACAGACACAAATAGAAAAACACATCCAAACAGTGAAATCATTGCAAAATCAAACACTGAGGGTACAGAAGTATATCTTATAAGATTTTTACTTTATTTGTGAGGTTTATGTTATGGGACAGTAGAAAATTGAAAAAAATCAGAAAACAGCCGTATACTTGCACAAAAACAGACACAAATAGAAAAACACATCCAAAGAGTGAAATCATTGCAAAATCAAACACTGAGGGTACAGAAGTATATCTTATAAGATGTTAACTTTATTTGTGAGGTTTATGTTATGGGACAGTAGAAAATTGAAAAAAATCAGAAAACAGCCGTATACTTGCTGAATGTGCACAAAAACAGACACAAATAGAAAAACACATCCAAACAGTGAAATCATTGCAAAATCAAACACTGAGGGTACAGAAGTATATCTTATAAGATGTTAACTTTATTTGTGAGGTTTATGTTATGGGACAGTAGAAAATTGAAAAAAATCAGAAAACAGCCGTATACTTGCTGAATGTGCACAAAAACAGACACAAATAGAAAAACACATCCAAACAGTGAAATCATTGCAAAATCAAACACTGAAGGCATATAACTATATCTTATAAGATTTTAACTTTATTTGTGAGGTTTATGTTATGGGACAGTAGAAAATTGAAAAAAATCAGAAAACAGCCGTATACTTGCTGAATGTGCACAAAAACAGACACAAATAGAAAAACACATCCAAACAGTGAAATCATTGCAAAATCAAACACTGAGGGTAGAGAAGTATATCTTATAAGATTTTAACTTTATTTGTGAGGTTTATGTTATGGGACAGTAGAAAATTGAAAAAAATCAGAAAACAGCCGTATACTTGCACAAAAACAGACACAAATAGAAAAACACATCCAAACAGTGAAATCATTGCAAAATCAAACACTGAGGGTACAGAAGTATATCTTATAAGATGTTAACTTTATTTGTGAGGTTTATGTTATGGGACAGTAGAAAATTGAAAAAAATCAGAAAACAGCCCTATACTTGCACAAAAACAGACACAAATAGAAAAACACATCCAAAGAGTGAAATCATTGCAAAATCAAACACTGAGGGTACAGAAGTATATCTTATAAGATTTTAACTTTATTTGTGAGGTTTATGTTATGGGACAGTAGAAAATTGAAAAAAATCAGAAAACAGCCGTATACTTGCTGAATGTGCACAAAAACAGACACAAATAGAAAAACACATCCAAACAGTGAAATCATTGCAAAATCAAACACTGAGGGTACAGAAGTATATCTTATAAGATGTTAACTTTATTTGTGAGGTTTATGTTATGGGACAGTAGAAAATTGAAAAAAATCAGAAAACAGCCGTATACTTGCTGAATGTGCACAAAAACAGACACAAATAGAAAAACACATCCAAACAGTGAAATCATTGCAAAATCAAACACTGAAGGCATATAACTATATCTTATAAGATTTTAACTTTATTTGTGAGGTTTATGTTATGGGACAGTAGAAAATTGAAAAAAATCAGAAAACAGCCGTATACTTGCTGAATGTGCACAAAAACAGACACAAATAGAAAAACACATCCAAAGAGTGAAATCATAGCAAAATCAAACACTGAGGGTACAGACATATATCTTATAAGATGTTAACTTTATTTGTGAGGTTTATGTTATGGGACAGTAGAAAATTGAAAAAAATCAGAAAACAGCCGTATACTTGCACAAAAACAGACACAAATAGAAAAACACATCCAAACAGTGAAATCATTGCAAAATCAAACACTGAAGGCATATAACTATATCTTATAAGATGTTAACTTTATTTGTGAGGTTTATGTTATGGGACAGTAGAAAATTGAAAAAAATCAGAAAACAGCCGTATACTTGCACAAAAACAGACACAAATAGAAAAACACATCCAAAGAGTGAAATCATTGCAAAATCAAACACTGAGGGTACAGAAGTATATCTTATAAGATGTTAACTTTATTTGTGAGGTTTATGTTATGGGACAGTAGAAAATTGAAAAAAATCAGAAAACAGCCGTATACTTGCTGAATGTGCACAAAAACAGACACAAATAGAAAAACACATCCAAACAGTGAAATCATTCCAAAATCAAACACTGAAGGCATATAACTATATCTTATAAGATGTTAACTTTATTTGTGAGGTTTATGTTATGGGACAGTAGAAAATTGAAAAAAATCAGAAAACAGCCGTATACTTGCACAAAAACAGACACAAATAGAAAAACACATCCAAAGAGTGAAATCATTGCAAAATCAAACACTGAGGGTACAGAAGTATATCTTATAAGATGTTAACTTTATTTGTGAGGTTTATGTTATGGGACAGTAGAAAATTTAAAAAAATCAGAAAACAGCCGTATACTTGCACAAAAACAGACACAAATAGAAAAACACATCCAAAGAGTGAAATCATTGCAAAATCAAACACTGAGGGTACAGAAGTATATCTTATAAGATGTTAACTTTATTTGTGAGGTTTATGTTATGGGACAGTAGAAAATTTAAAAAAATCAGAAAACAGCCGTATACTTGCTGAATGTGCACAAAAACAGACACAAATAGAAAAACACATCCAAACAGTGAAATCATTGCAAAATCAAACACTGAGGGTACAGAAGTATATCTTATAAGATGTTAACTTTATTTGTGAGGTTTATGTTATGGGACAGTAGAAAATTGAAAAAAATCAGAAAACAGCCGTATACTTGCTGAATGTGCACAAAAACAGACACAAATAGAAAAACACATCCAAAGAGTGAAATCATTGCAAAATCAAACACTGAGGGTAGAGAAGTATATCTTATAAGATTTTAACTTTATTTGTGAGGTTTATGTTATGGGACAGTAGAAAATTGAAAAAAATCAGAAAACAGCCGTATACTTGCACAAAAACAGACACAAATAGAAAAACACATCCAAACAGTGAAATCATTGCAAAATCAAACACTGAGGGTACAGAAGTATATCTTATAAGATTTTTACTTTATTTGTGAGGTTTATGTTATGGGACAGTAGAAAATTGAAAAAAATCAGAAAACAGCCGTATACTTGCACAAAAACAGACACAAATAGAAAAACACATCCAAAGAGTGAAATCATTGCAAAATCAAACACTGAGGGTACAGAAGTATATCTTATAAGATGTTAACTTTATTTGTGAGGTTTATGTTATGGGACAGTAGAAAATTGAAAAAAATCAGAAAACAGCCGTATACTTGCTGAATGTGCACAAAAACAGACACAAATAGAAAAACACATCCAAACAGTGAAATCATTGCAAAATCAAACACTGAAGGCATATAACTATATCTTATAAGATTTTAACTTTATATGTGAGGTTTATGTTATGGGACAGTAGAAAATTGAAAAAAATCAGAAAACAGCCGTATACTTGCTGAATGTGCACAAAAACAGACACAAATAGAAAAACACATCCAAACAGTGAAATCATTGCAAAATCAAACACTGAGGGTAGAGAAGTATATCTTATAAGATTTTAACTTTATTTGTGAGGTTTATGTTATGGGACAGTAGAAAATTGAAAAAAATCAGAAAACAGCCGTATACTTGCACAAAAACAGACACAAATAGAAAAACACATCCAAACAGTGAAATCATTGCAAAATCAAACACTGAGGGTACAGAAGTATATCTTATAAGATGTTAACTTTATTTGTGAGGTTTATGTTATGGGACAGTAGAAAATTGAAAAAAATCAGAAAACAGCCCTATACTTGCACAAAAACAGACACAAATAGAAAAACACATCCAAAGAGTGAAATCATTGCAAAATCAAACACTGAGGGTACAGAAGTATATCTTATAAGATTTTAACTTTATTTGTGAGGTTTATGTTATGGGACAGTAGAAAATTGAAAAAAATCAGAAAACAGCCGTATACTTGCTGAATGTGCACAAAAACAGACACAAATAGAAAAACACATCCAAACAGTGAAATCATTGCAAAATCAAACACTGAGGGTACAGAAGTATATCTTATAAGATGTTAACTTTATTTGTGAGGTTTATGTTATGGGACAGTAGAAAATTGAAAAAAATCAGAAAACAGCCGTATACTTGCTGAATGTGCACAAAAACAGACACAAATAGAAAAACACATCCAAACAGTGAAATCATTGCAAAATCAAACACTGAAGGCATATAACTATATCTTATAAGATTTTAACTTTATTTGTGAGGTTTATGTTATGGGACAGTAGAAAATTGAAAAAAATCAGAAAACAGCCGTATACTTGCTGAATGTGCACAAAAACAGACACAAATAGAAAAACACATCCAAAGAGTGAAATCATAGCAAAATCAAACACTGAGGGTACAGACATATATCTTATAAGATGTTAACTTTATTTGTGAGGTTTATGTTATGGGACAGTAGAAAATTGAAAAAAATCAGAAAACAGCCGTATACTTGCACAAAAACAGACACAAATAGAAAAACACATCCAAACAGTGAAATCATTGCAAAATCAAACACTGAAGGCATATAACTATATCTTATAAGATGTTAACTTTATTTGTGAGGTTTATGTTATGGGACAGTAGAAAATTGAAAAAAATCAGAAAACAGCCGTATACTTGCACAAAAACAGACACAAATAGAAAAACACATCCAAAGAGTGAAATCATTGCAAAATCAAACACTGAGGGTACAGAAGTATATCTTATAAGATGTTAACTTTATTTGTGAGGTTTATGTTATGGGACAGTAGAAAATTGAAAAAAATCAGAAAACAGCCGTATACTTGCTGAATGTGCACAAAAACAGACACAAATAGAAAAACACATCCAAACAGTGAAATCATTCCAAAATCAAACACTGAAGGCATATAACTATATCTTATAAGATGTTAACTTTATTTGTGAGGTTTATGTTATGGGACAGTAGAAAATTGAAAAAAATCAGAAAACAGCCGTATACTTGCACAAAAACAGACACAAATAGAAAAACACATCCAAAGAGTGAAATCATTGCAAAATCAAACACTGAGGGTACAGAAGTATATCTTATAAGATGTTAACTTTATTTGTGAGGTTTATGTTATGGGACAGTAGAAAATTTAAAAAAATCAGAAAACAGCCGTATACTTGCACAAAAACAGACACAAATAGAAAAACACATCCAAAGAGTGAAATCATTGCAAAATCAAACACTGAGGGTACAGAAGTATATCTTATAAGATGTTAACTTTATTTGTGAGGTTTATGTTATGGGACAGTAGAAAATTTAAAAAAAATCAGAAAACAGCCGTATACTTGCTGAATGTGCACAAAAACAGACACAAATAGAAAAACACATCCAAACAGTGAAATCATTGCAAAATCAAACACTGAGGGTACAGAAGTATATCTTATAAGATGTTAACTTTATTTGTGAGGTTTATGTTATGGGACAGTAGAAAATTGAAAAAAATCAGAAAACAGCCGTATACTTGCTGAATGTGCACAAAAACAGACACAAATAGAAAAACACATCCAAAGAGTGAAATCATTGCAAAATCAAACACTGAGGGTAGAGAAGTATATCTTATAAGATTTTAACTTTATTTGTGAGGTTTATGTTATGGGACAGTAGAAAATTGAAAAAAATCAGAAAACAGCCGTATACTTGCACAAAAACAGACACAAATAGAAAAACACATCCAAACAGTGAAATCATTGCAAAATCAAACACTGAGGGTACAGAAGTATATCTTATAAGATTTTTACTTTATTTGTGAGGTTTATGTTATGGGACAGTAGAAAATTGAAAAAAATCAGAAAACAGCCGTATACTTGCACAAAAACAGACACAAATAGAAAAACACATCCAAAGAGTGAAATCATTGCAAAATCAAACACTGAGGGTACAGAAGTATATCTTATAAGATGTTAACTTTATTTGTGAGGTTTATGTTATGGGACAGTAGAAAATTGAAAAAAATCAGAAAACAGCCGTATACTTGCTGAATGTGCACAAAAACAGACACAAATAGAAAAACACATCCAAACAGTGAAATCATTGCAAAATCAAACACTGAAGGCATATAACTATATCTTATAAGATTTTAACTTTATATGTGAGGTTTATGTTATGGGACAGTAGAAAATTGAAAAAAATCAGAAAACAGCCGTATACTTGCTGAATGTGCACAAAAACAGACACAAATAGAAAAACACATCCAAAGAGTGAAATCATTGCAAAATCAAACACTGAGGGTAGAGAAGTATATCTTATAAGATTTTAACTTTATTTGTGAGGTTTATGTTATGGGACAGTAGAAAATTGAAAAAAATCAGAAAACAGCCGTATACTTGCACAAAAACAGACACAAATAGAAAAACACATCCAAACAGTGAAATCATTGCAAAATCAAACACTGAGGGTACAGAAGTATATCTTATAAGATGTTAACTTTATTTGTGAGGTTTATGTTATGGGACAGTAGAAAATTGAAAAAAATCAGAAAACAGCCGTATACTTGCTGAATGTGCACAAAAACAGACACAAATAGAAAAACACATCCAAACAGTGAAATCATTGCAAAATCAAACACTGAGGGTACAGAAGTATATCTTATAAGATGTTAACTTTATTTGTGAGGTTTATGTTATGGGACAGTAGAAAATTGAAAAAAATCAGAAAACAGCCGTATACTTGCTGAATGTGCACAAAAACAGACACAAATAGAAAAACACATCCAAAGAGTGAAATCATTGCAAAATCAAACACTGAGGGTAGAGAAGTATATCTTATAAGATTTTAACTTTATTTGTGAGGTTTATGTTATGGGACAGTAGAAAATTGAAAAAAATCAGAAAACAGCCGTATACTTGCACAAAAACAGACACAAATAGAAAAACACATCCAAACAGTGAAATCATTGCAAAATCAAACACTGAGGGTACAGAAGTATATCTTATAAGATTTTTACTTTATTTGTGAGGTTTATGTTATGGGACAGTAGAAAATTGAAAAAAATCAGAAAACAGCCGTATACTTGCACAAAAACAGACACAAATAGAAAAACACATCCAAAGAGTGAAATCATTGCAAAATCAAACACTGAGGGTACAGAAGTATATCTTATAAGATGTTAACTTTATTTGTGAGGTTTATGTTATGGGACAGTAGAAAATTGAAAAAAATCAGAAAACAGCCGTATACTTGCTGAATGTGCACAAAAACAGACACAAATAGAAAAACACATCCAAACAGTGAAATCATTGCAAAATCAAACACTGAGGGTACAGAAGTATATCTTATAAGATGTTAACTTTATTTGTGAGGTTTATGTTATGGGACAGTAGAAAATTTAAAAAAATCAGAAAACAGCCGTATACTTGCACAAAAACAGACACAAATAGAAAAACACATCCAAACAGTGAAATCATTGCAAAATCAAACACTGAGGGTAGAGAAGTATATCTTATAAGATTTTAACTTTATTTGTGAGGTTTATGTTATGGGACAGTAGAAAATTGAAAAAAATCAGAAAACAGCCGTATACTTGCACAAAAACAGACACAAATAGAAAAACACATCCAAAGAGTGAAATCATTGCAAAATCAAACACTGAGGGTACAGAAGTATATCTTATAAGATGTTAACTTTATTTGTGAGGTTTATGTTATGGGACAGTAGAAAATTGAAAAAAATCAGAAAACAGCCGTATACTTGCTGAATGTGCACAAAAACAGACACAAATAGAAAAACACATCCAAACAGTGAAATCATTCCAAAATCAAACACTGAGGGTAGAGAAGTATATCTTATAAGATTTTAACTTTATTTGTGAGGTTTATGTTATGGGACAGTAGAAAATTGAAAAAAATCAGAAAACAGCCGTATACTTGCACAAAAACAGACACAAATAGAAAAACACATCCAAACAGTGAAATCATTGCAAAATCAAACACTGAGGGTACAGAAGTATATCTTATAAGATTTTTACTTTATTTGTGAGGTTTATGTTATGGGACAGTAGAAAATTGAAAAAAATCAGAAAACAGCCGTATACTTGCACAAAAACAGACACAAATAGAAAAACACATCCAAAGAGTGAAATCATTGCAAAATCAAACACTGAGGGTACAGAAGTATATCTTATAAGATGTTAACTTTATTTGTGAGGTTTATGTTATGGGACAGTAGAAAATTGAAAAAAATCAGAAAACAGCCGTATACTTGCAAAAAAACAGACACAAATAGAAAAACACATCCAAAGAGTGAAATCATTGCAAAATCAAACACTGAGGGTACAGAAGTATATCTTATAAGATGTTAACTTTATTTGTGAGGTTTATGTTATGGGACAGTAGAAAATTGAAAAAAATCAGAAAACAGCCGTATACTTGCTGAATGTGCACAAAAACAGACACAAATAGAAAAACACATCCAAACAGTGAAATCATTCCAAAATCAAACACTGAGGGTAGAGAAGTATATCTTATAAGATGTTAACTTTATTTGTGAGGTTTATGTTATGGGACAGTAGAAAATTTAAAAAAATCAGAAAACAGCCGTATACTTGCACAAAAACAGACACAAATAGAAAAACACATCCAAACAGTGAAATCATTGCAAAATCAAACACTGAGGGTACAGAAGTATATCTTATAAGATGTTAACTTTATTTGTGAGGTTTATGTTATGGGACAGTAGAAAATTGAAAAAAATCAGAAAACAGCCGTATACTTGCTGAATGTGCACAAAAACAGACACAAATAGAAAAACACATCCAAACAGTGAAATCATTGCAAAATCAAACACTGAGGGTACAGAAGTATATCTTATAAGATGTTAACTTTATTTGTGAGGTTTATGTTATGGGACAGTAGAAAATTTAAAAAAATCAGAAAACAGCCGTATACTTGCTGAATGTGCACAAAAACAGACACAAATAGAAAAACACATCCAAACAGTGAAATCATTGCAAAATCAAACACTGAGGGTACAGAAGTATATCTTATAAGATGTTAACTTTATTTGTGAGGTTTATGTTATGGGACAGTAGAAAATTGAAAAAAATCAGAAAACAGCCGTATACTTGCTGAATGTGCACAAAAACAGACACAAATAGAAAAACACATCCAAACAGTGAAATCATTGCAAAATCAAACACTGAGGGTACAGAAGTATATCTTATAAGATGTTAACTTTATTTGTGAGGTTTATGTTATGGGACAGTAGAAAATTGAAAAAAATCAGAAAACAGCCGTATACTTGCACAAAAACAGACACAAATAGAAAAACACATCCAAAGAGTGAAATCATTGCAAAATCAAACACTGAGGGTACAGAAGTATATCTTATAAGATGTTAACTTTATTTGTGAGGTTTATGTTATGGGACAGTAGAAAATTGAAAAAAATCAGAAAACAGCCGTATACTTGCTGAATGTGCACAAAAACAGACACAAATAGAAAAACACATCCAAACAGTGAAATCATTGCAAAATCAAACACTGAGGGTACAGAAGTATATCTTATAAGATGTTAACTTTATTTGTGAGGTTTATGTTATGGGACAGTAGAAAATTGAAAAAAATCAGAAAACAGCCGTATACTTGCACAAAAACAGACACAAATAGAAAAACACATCCAAAGAGTGAAATCATTGCAAAATCAAACACTGAGGGTACAGAAGTATATCTTATAAGATGTTAACTTTATTTGTGAGGTTTATGTTATGGGACAGTAGAAAATTGAAAAAAATCAGAAAACAGCCGTATACTTGCTGAATGTGCACAAAAACAGACACAAATAGAAAAACACATCCAAACAGTGAAATCATTGCAAAATCAAACACTGAGGGTACAGAAGTATATCTTATAAGATGTTAACTTTATTTGTGAGGTTTATGTTATGGGACAGTAGAAAATTGAAAAAAATCAGAAAACAGCCGTATACTTGCTGAATGTGCACAAAAACAGACACAAATAGAAAAACACATCCAAACAGTGAAATCATTGCAAAATCAAACACTGAAGGCATATAACTATATCTTATAAGATTTTAACTTTATATGTGAGGTTTATGTTATGGGACAGTAGAAAATTGAAAAAAATCAGAAAACAGCCGTATACTTGCTGAATGTGCACAAAAACAGACACAAATAGAAAAACACATCCAAAGAGTGAAATCATTGCAAAATCAAACACTGAGGGTAGAGAAGTATATCTTATAAGATTTTAACTTTATTTGTGAGGTTTATGTTATGGGACAGTAGAAAATTGAAAAAAATCAGAAAACAGCCGTATACTTGCACAAAAACAGACACAAATAGAAAAACACATCCAAACAGTGAAATCATTGCAAAATCAAACACTGAGGGTACAGAAGTATATCTTATAAGATGTTAACTTTATTTGTGAGGTTTATGTTATGGGACAGTAGAAAATTGAAAAAAATCAGAAAACAGCCGTATACTTGCACAAAAACAGACACAAATAGAAAAACACATCCAAAGAGTGAAATCATTGCAAAATCAAACACTGAGGGTACAGAAGTATATCTTATAAGATGTTAACTTTAATTGTGAGGTTTATGTTATGGGACAGTAGAAAATTGAAAAAAATCAGAAAACAGCCGTATACTTGCTGAATGTGCACAAAAACAGACACAAATAGAAAAACACATCCAAACAGTGAAATCATTGCAAAATCAAACACTGAGGGTACAGAAGTATATCTTATAAGATGTTAACTTTATTTGTGAGGTTTATGTTATGGGACAGTAGAAAATTTAAAAAAATCAGAAAACAGCCGTATACTTGCACAAAAACAGACACAAATAGAAAAACACATCCAAACAGTGAAATCATTGCAAAATCAAACACTGAGGGTAGAGAAGTATATCTTATAAGATTTTAACTTTATTTGTGAGGTTTATGTTATGGGACAGTAGAAAATTGAAAAAAATCAGAAAACAGCCGTATACTTGCACAAAAACAGACACAAATAGAAAAACACATCCAAAGAGTGAAATCATTGCAAAATCAAACACTGAGGGTACAGAAGTATATCTTATAAGATGTTAACTTTATTTGTGAGGTTTATGTTATGGGACAGTAGAAAATTGAAAAAAATCAGAAAACAGCCGTATACTTGCTGAATGTGCACAAAAACAGACACAAATAGAAAAACACATCCAAACAGTGAAATCATTGCAAAATCAAACACTGAGGGTAGAGAAGTATATCTTATAAGATTTTAACTTTATTTGTGAGGTTTATGTTATGGGACAGTAGAAAATTGAAAAAAATCAGAAAACAGCCGTATACTTGCACAAAAACAGACACAAATAGAAAAACACATCCAAACAGTGAAATCATTGCAAAATCAAACACTGAGGGTACAGAAGTATATCTTATAAGATGTTAACTTTATTTGTGAGGTTTATGTTATGGGACAGTAGAAAATTGAAAAAAATCAGAAAACAGCCGTATACTTGCACAAAAACAGACACAAATAGAAAAACACATCCAAAGAGTGAAATCATTGCAAAATCAAACACTGAGGGTACAGAAGTATATCTTATAAGATGTTAACTTTAATTGTGAGGTTTATGTTATGGGACAGTAGAAAATTGAAAAAAATCAGAAAACAGCCGTATACTTGCTGAATGTGCACAAAAACAGACACAAATAGAAAAACACATCCAAACAGTGAAATCATTGCAAAATCAAACACTGAGGGTACAGAAGTATATCTTATAAGATGTTAACTTTATTTGTGAGGTTTATGTTATGGGACAGTAGAAAATTTAAAAAAATCAGAAAACAGCCGTATACTTGCACAAAAACAGACACAAATAGAAAAACACATCCAAACAGTGAAATCATTGCAAAATCAAACACTGAGGGCACAGAAGTATATCTTATAAGATTTTAACTTTATTTGTGAGGTTTATGTTATGGGACAGTAGAAAATTGAAAAAAATCAGAAAACAGCCGTATACTTGCACAAAAACAGACACAAATAGAAAAACACATCCAAAGAGTGAAATCATTGCAAAATCAAACACTGAGGGTACAGAAGTATATCTTATAAGATGTTAACTTTATTTGTGAGGTTTATGTTATGGGACAGTAGAAAATTGAAAAAAATCAGAAAACAGCCGTATACTTGCTGAATGTGCACAAAAACAGACACAAATAGAAAAACACATCCAAACAGTGAAATCATTCCAAAATCAAACACTGAGGGTAGAGAAGTATATCTTATAAGATTTTAACTTTATTTGTGAGGTTTATGTTATGGGACAGTAGAAAATTGAAAAAAATCAGAAAACAGCCGTATACTTGCACAAAAACAGACACAAATAGAAAAACACATCCAAACAGTGAAATCATTGCAAAATCAAACACTGAGGGTACAGAAGTATATCTTATAAGATTTTTACTTTATTTGTGAGGTTTATGTTATGGGACAGTAGAAAATTGAAAAAAATCAGAAAACAGCCGTATACTTGCACAAAAACAGACACAAATAGAAAAACACATCCAAAGAGTGAAATCATTGCAAAATCAAACACTGAGGGTACAGAAGTATATCTTATAAGATGTTAACTTTATTTGTGAGGTTTATGTTATGGGACAGTAGAAAATTGAAAAAAATCAGAAAACAGCCGTATACTTGCAAAAAAACAGACACAAATAGAAAAACACATCCAAACAGTGAAATCATTCCAAAATCAAACACTGAGGGTAGAGAAGTATATCTTATAAGATGTTAACTTTATTTGTGAGGTTTATGTTATGGGACAGTAGAAAATTGAAAAAAATCAGAAAACAGCCGTATACTTGCTGAATGTGCACAAAAACAGACACAAATAGAAAAACACATCCAAACAGTGAAATCATTGCAAAATCAAACACTGAGGGTACAGAAGTATATCTTATAAGATGTTAACTTTATTTGTGAGGTTTATGTTATGGGACAGTAGAAAATTTAAAAAAATCAGAAAACAGCCGTATACTTGCTGAATGTGCACAAAAACAGACACAAATAGAAAAACACATCCAAACAGTGAAATCATTGCAAAATCAAACACTGAGGGTACAGAAGTATATCTTATAAGATGTTAACTTTATTTGTGAGGTTTATGTTATGGGACAGTAGAAAATTGAAAAAAATCAGAAAACAGCCGTATACTTGCACAAAAACAGACACAAATAGAAAAACACATCCAAAGAGTGAAATCATTGCAAAATCAAACACTGAGGGTACAGAAGTATATCTTATAAGATGTTAACTTTATTTGTGAGGTTTATGTTATGGGACAGTAGAAAATTGAAAAAAATCAGAAAACAGCCGTATACTTGCTGAATGTGCACAAAAACAGACACAAATAGAAAAACACATCCAAACAGTGAAATCATTGCAAAATCAAACACTGAGGGTACAGAAGTATATCTTATAAGATGTTAACTTTATTTGTGAGGTTTATGTTATGGGACAGTAGAAAATTTAAAAAAATCAGAAAACAGCCGTATACTTGCTGAATGTGCACAAAAACAGACACAAATAGAAAAACACATCCAAACAGTGAAATCGTTGCAAAATCAAACACTGAGGGTACAGAAGTATATCTTATAAGATGTTAACTTTATTTGTGAGGTTTATGTTATGGGACAGTAGAAAATTGAAAAAAATCAGAAAACAGCCGTATACTTGCACAAAAACAGACACAAATAGAAAAACACATCCAAACAGTGAAATCATTGCAAAATCAAACACTGAAGGCATATAACTATATCTTATAAGATTTTAACTTTATTTGTGAGGTTTATGTTATGGGACAGTAGAAAATTGAAAAAAATCAGAAAACAGCCGTATACTTGCTGAATGTGCACAAAAACAGACACAAATAGAAAAACACATCCAAACAGTGAAATCATTGCAAAATCAAACACTGAAGGCATATAACTATATCTTATAAGATTTTAACTTTATATGTGAGGTTTATGTTATGGGACAGTAGAAAATTGAAAAAAATCAGAAAACAGCCGTATACTTGCTGAATGTGCACAAAAACAGACACAAATAGAAAAACACATCCAAACAGTGAAATCATTGCAAAATCAAACACTGAGGGTAGAGAAGTATATCTTATAAGATTTTAACTTTATTTGTGAGGTTTATGTTATGGGACAGTAGAAAATTGAAAAAAATCAGAAAACAGCCGTATACTTGCACAAAAACAGACACAAATAGAAAAACACATCCAAACAGTGAAATCATTGCAAAATCAAACACTGAGGGTACAGAAGTATATCTTATAAGATGTTAACTTTATTTGTGAGGTTTATGTTATGGGACAGTAGAAAATTGAAAAAAATCAGAAAACAGCCGTATACTTGCACAAAAACAGACACAAATAGAAAAACACATCCAAAGAGTGAAATCATTGCAAAATCAAACACTGAGGGTACAGAAGTATATCTTATAAGATGTTAACTTTAATTGTGAGGTTTATGTTATGGGACAGTAGAAAATTGAAAAAAATCAGAAAACAGCCGTATACTTGCTGAATGTGCACAAAAACAGACACAAATAGAAAAACACATCCAAACAGTGAAATCATTGCAAAATCAAACACTGAGGGTACAGAAGTATATCTTATAAGATGTTAACTTTATTTGTGAGGTTTATGTTATGGGACAGTAGAAAATTTAAAAAAATCAGAAAACAGCCGTATACTTGCACAAAAACAGACACAAATAGAAAAACACATCCAAACAGTGAAATCATTGCAAAATCAAACACTGAGGGCACAGAAGTATATCTTATAAGATTTTAACTTTATTTGTGAGGTTTATGTTATGGGACAGTAGAAAATTGAAAAAAATCAGAAAACAGCCGTATACTTGCACAAAAACAGACACAAATAGAAAAACACATCCAAAGAGTGAAATCATTGCAAAATCAAACACTGAGGGTACAGAAGTATATCTTATAAGATGTTAACTTTATTTGTGAGGTTTATGTTATGGGACAGTAGAAAATTGAAAAAAATCAGAAAACAGCCGTATACTTGCTGAATGTGCACAAAAACAGACACAAATAGAAAAACACATCCAAACAGTGAAATCATTCCAAAATCAAACACTGAGGGTAGAGAAGTATATCTTATAAGATTTTAACTTTATTTGTGAGGTTTATGTTATGGGACAGTAGAAAATTGAAAAAAATCAGAAAACAGCCGTATACTTGCACAAAAACAGACACAAATAGAAAAACACATCCAAACAGTGAAATCATTGCAAAATCAAACACTGAGGGTACAGAAGTATATCTTATAAGATTTTTACTTTATTTGTGAGGTTTATGTTATGGGACAGTAGAAAATTGAAAAAAATCAGAAAACAGCCGTATACTTGCACAAAAACAGACACAAATAGAAAAACACATCCAAAGAGTGAAATCATTGCAAAATCAAACACTGAGGGTACAGAAGTATATCTTATAAGATGTTAACTTTATTTGTGAGGTTTATGTTATGGGACAGTAGAAAATTGAAAAAAATCAGAAAACAGCCGTATACTTGCAAAAAAACAGACACAAATAGAAAAACACATCCAAACAGTGAAATCATTCCAAAATCAAACACTGAGGGTAGAGAAGTATATCTTATAAGATGTTAACTTTATTTGTGAGGTTTATGTTATGGGACAGTAGAAAATTGAAAAAAATCAGAAAACAGCCGTATACTTGCTGAATGTGCACAAAAACAGACACAAATAGAAAAACACATCCAAACAGTGAAATCATTGCAAAATCAAACACTGAGGGTACAGAAGTATATCTTATAAGATGTTAACTTTATTTGTGAGGTTTATGTTATGGGACAGTAGAAAATTTAAAAAAATCAGAAAACAGCCGTATACTTGCTGAATGTGCACAAAAACAGACACAAATAGAAAAACACATCCAAACAGTGAAATCATTGCAAAATCAAACACTGAGGGTACAGAAGTATATCTTATAAGATGTTAACTTTATTTGTGAGGTTTATGTTATGGGACAGTAGAAAATTGAAAAAAATCAGAAAACAGCCGTATACTTGCACAAAAACAGACACAAATAGAAAAACACATCCAAAGAGTGAAATCATTGCAAAATCAAACACTGAGGGTACAGAAGTATATCTTATAAGATGTTAACTTTATTTGTGAGGTTTATGTTATGGGACAGTAGAAAATTGAAAAAAATCAGAAAACAGCCGTATACTTGCTGAATGTGCACAAAAACAGACACAAATAGAAAAACACATCCAAACAGTGAAATCATTGCAAAATCAAACACTGAGGGTACAGAAGTATATCTTATAAGATGTTAACTTTATTTGTGAGGTTTATGTTATGGGACAGTAGAAAATTTAAAAAAATCAGAAAACAGCCGTATACTTGCTGAATGTGCACAAAAACAGACACAAATAGAAAAACACATCCAAACAGTGAAATCATTGCAAAATCAAACACTGAGGGTACAGAAGTATATCTTATAAGATGTTAACTTTATTTGTGAGGTTTATGTTATGGGACAGTAGAAAATTGAAAAAAATCAGAAAACAGCCGTATACTTGCACAAAAACAGACACAAATAGAAAAACACATCCAAACAGTGAAATCATTGCAAAATCAAACACTGAAGGCATATAACTATATCTTATAAGATTTTAACTTTATTTGTGAGGTTTATGTTATGGGACAGTAGAAAATTGAAAAAAATCAGAAAACAGCCGTATACTTGCTGAATGTGCACAAAAACAGACACAAATAGAAAAACACATCCAAACAGTGAAATCATTGCAAAATCAAACACTGAAGGCATATAACTATATCTTATAAGATTTTAACTTTATATGTGAGGTTTATGTTATGGGACAGTAGAAAATTGAAAAAAATCAGAAAACAGCCGTATACTTGCTGAATGTGCACAAAAACAGACACAAATAGAAAAACACATCCAAAGAGTGAAATCATTGCAAAATCAAACACTGAGGGTAGAGAAGTATATCTTATAAGATTTTAACTTTATTTGTGAGGTTTATGTTATGGGACAGTAGAAAATTGAAAAAAATCAGAAAACAGCCGTATACTTGCACAAAAACAGACACAAATAGAAAAACACATCCAAACAGTGAAATCATTGCAAAATCAAACACTGAGGGTACAGAAGTATATCTTATAAGATGTTAACTTTATTTGTGAGGTTTATGTTATGGGACAGTAGAAAATTGAGAAAAATCAGAAAACAGCCGTATACTTGCACAAAAACAGACACAAATAGAAAAACACATCCAAAGAGTGAAATCATTGCAAAATCAAACACTGAGGGTACAGAAGTATATCTTATAAGATGTTAACTTTAATTGTGAGGTTTATGTTATGGGACAGTAGAAAATTGAAAAAAATCAGAAAACAGCCGTATACTTGCTGAATGTGCACAAAAACAGACACAAATAGAAAAACACATCCAAACAGTGAAATCATTGCAAAATCAAACACTGAGGGTACAGAAGTATATCTTATAAGATGTTAACTTTATTTGTGAGGTTTATGTTATGGGACAGTAGAAAATTTAAAAAAATCAGAAAACAGCCGTATACTTGCACAAAAACAGACACAAATAGAAAAACACATCCAAAGAGTGAAATCATTGCAAAATCAAACACTGAGGGTACAGAAGTATATCTTATAAGATGTTAACTTTATTTGTGAGGTTTATGTTATGGGACAGTAGAAAATTGAAAAAAATCAGAAAACAGCCGTATACTTGCTGAATGTGCACAAAAACAGACACAAATAGAAAAACACATCCAAACAGTGAAATCATTCCAAAATCAAACACTGAGGGTAGAGAAGTATATCTTATAAGATGTTAACTTTATTTGTGAGGTTTATGTTATGGGACAGTAGAAAATTTAAAAAAATCAGAAAACAGCCGTATACTTGCACAAAAACAGACACAAATAGAAAAACACATCCAAACAGTGAAATCATTGCAAAATCAAACACTGAGGGTACAGAAGTATATCTTATAAGATGTTAACTTTATTTGTGAGGTTTATGTTATGGGACAGTAGAAAATTGAAAAAAATCAGAAAACAGCCGTATACTTGCTGAATGTGCACAAAAACAGACACAAATAGAAAAACACATCCAAACAGTGAAATCATTGCAAAATCAAACACTGAGGGTACAGAAGTATATCTTATAAGATGTTAACTTTATTTGTGAGGTTTATGTTATGGGACAGTAGAAAATTTAAAAAAATCAGAAAACAGCCGTATACTTGCTGAATGTGCACAAAAACAGACACAAATAGAAAAACACATCCAAACAGTGAAATCATTGCAAAATCAAACACTGAGGGTACAGAAGTATATCTTATAAGATGTTAACTTTATTTGTGAGGTTTATGTTATGGGACAGTAGAAAATTTAAAAAAATCAGAAAACAGCCGTATACTTGCTGAATGTGCACAAAAACAGACACAAATAGAAAAACACATCCAAACAGTGAAATCATTGCAAAATCAAACACTGAGGGTACAGAAGTATATCTTATAAGATGTTAACTTTATTTGTGAGGTTTATGTTATGGGACAGTAGAAAATTGAAAAAAATCAGAAAACAGCCGTATACTTGCACAAAAACAGACACAAATAGAAAAACACATCCAAAGAGTGAAATCATTGCAAAATCAAACACTGAGGGTACAGAAGTATATCTTATAAGATGTTAACTTTATTTGTGAGGTTTATGTTATGGGACAGTAGAAAATTGAAAAAAATCAGAAAACAGCCGTATACTTGCTGAATGTGCACAAAAACAGACACAAATAGAAAAACACATCCAAACAGTGAAATCATTGCAAAATCAAACACTGAGGGTACAGAAGTATATCTTATAAGATGTTAACTTTATTTGTGAGGTTTATGTTATGGGACAGTAGAAAATTGAAAAAAATCAGAAAACAGCCGTATACTTGCTGAATGTGCACAAAAACAGACACAAATAGAAAAACACATCCAAACAGTGAAATCATTGCAAAATCAAACACTGAAGGCATATAACTATATCTTATAAGATTTTAACTTTATATGTGAGGTTTATGTTATGGGACAGTAGAAAATTGAAAAAAATCAGAAAACAGCCGTATACTTGCTGAATGTGCACAAAAACAGACACAAATAGAAAAACACATCCAAACAGTGAAATCATTGCAAAATCAAACACTGAGGGTAGAGAAGTATATCTTATAAGATTTTAACTTTATTTGTGAGGTTTATGTTATGGGACAGTAGAAAATTGAAAAAAATCAGAAAACAGCCGTATACTTGCACAAAAACAGACACAAATAGAAAAACACATCCAAACAGTGAAATCATTGCAAAATCAAACACTGAGGGTACAGAAGTATATCTTATAAGATGTTAACTTTATTTGTGAGGTTTATGTTATGGGACAGTAGAAAATTGAAAAAAATCAGAAAACAGCCGTATACTTGCACAAAAACAGACACAAATAGAAAAACACATCCAAAGAGTGAAATCATTGCAAAATCAAACACTGAGGGTACAGAAGTATATCTTATAAGATGTTAACTTTAATTGTGAGGTTTATGTTATGGGACAGTAGAAAATTGAAAAAAATCAGAAAACAGCCGTATACTTGCTGAATGTGCACAAAAACAGACACAAATAGAAAAACACATCCAAACAGTGAAATCATTGCAAAATCAAACACTGAGGGTACAGAAGTATATCTTATAAGATGTTAACTTTATTTGTGAGGTTTATGTTATGGGACAGTAGAAAATTTAAAAAAATCAGAAAACAGCCGTATACTTGCACAAAAACAGACACAAATAGAAAAACACATCCAAACAGTGAAATCATTGCAAAATCAAACACTGAGGGCACAGAAGTATATCTTATAAGATTTTAACTTTATTTGTGAGGTTTATGTTATGGGACAGTAGAAAATTGAAAAAAATCAGAAAACAGCCGTATACTTGCACAAAAACAGACACAAATAGAAAAACACATCCAAAGAGTGAAATCATTGCAAAATCAAACACTGAGGGTACAGAAGTATATCTTATAAGATGTTAACTTTATTTGTGAGGTTTATGTTATGGGACAGTAGAAAATTGAAAAAAATCAGAAAACAGCCGTATACTTGCTGAATGTGCACAAAAACAGACACAAATAGAAAAACACATCCAAACAGTGAAATCATTCCAAAATCAAACACTGAGGGTAGAGAAGTATATCTTATAAGATTTTAACTTTATTTGTGAGGTTTATGTTATGGGACAGTAGAAAATTGAAAAAAATCAGAAAACAGCCGTATACTTGCACAAAAACAGACACAAATAGAAAAACACATCCAAACAGTGAAATCATTGCAAAATCAAACACTGAGGGTACAGAAGTATATCTTATAAGATTTTTACTTTATTTGTGAGGTTTATGTTATGGGACAGTAGAAAATTGAAAAAAATCAGAAAACAGCCGTATACTTGCACAAAAACAGACACAAATAGAAAAACACATCCAAAGAGTGAAATCATTGCAAAATCAAACACTGAGGGTACAGAAGTATATCTTATAAGATGTTAACTTTATTTGTGAGGTTTATGTTATGGGACAGTAGAAAATTGAAAAAAATCAGAAAACAGCCGTATACTTGCAAAAAAACAGACACAAATAGAAAAACACATCCAAACAGTGAAATCATTCCAAAATCAAACACTGAGGGTAGAGAAGTAATCTTATAAGATGTTAACTTTATTTGTGAGGTTTATGTTATGGGACAGTAGAAAATTGAAAAAAATCAGAAAACAGCCGTATACTTGCTGAATGTGCACAAAAACAGACACAAATAGAAAAACACATCCAAAGAGTGAAATCATTGCAAAATCAAACACTGAGGGTACAGAAGTATATCTTATAAGATGTTAACTTTATTTGTGAGGTTTATGTTATGGGACAGTAGAAAATTTAAAAAAATCAGAAAACAGCCGTATACTTGCTGAATGTGCACAAAAACAGACACAAATAGAAAAACACATCCAAACAGTGAAATCATTGCAAAATCAAACACTGAGGGTACAGAAGTATATCTTATAAGATGTTAACTTTATTTGTGAGGTTTATGTTATGGGACAGTAGAAAATTGAAAAAAATCAGAAAACAGCCGTATACTTGCACAAAAACAGACACAAATAGAAAAACACATCCAAAGAGTGAAATCATTGCAAAATCAAACACTGAGGGTACAGAAGTATATCTTATAAGATGTTAACTTTATTTGTGAGGTTTATGTTATGGGACAGTAGAAAATTGAAAAAAATCAGAAAACAGCCGTTATACTTGCTGAATGTGCACAAAAACAGACACAAATAGAAAAACACATCCAAACAGTGAAATCATTGCAAAATCAAACACTGAGGGTACAGAAGTATATCTTATAAGATGTTAACTTTATTTGTGAGGTTTATGTTATGGGACAGTAGAAAATTTAAAAAAATCAGAAAACAGCCGTATACTTGCTGAATGTGCACAAAAACAGACACAAATAGAAAAACACATCCAAACAGTGAAATCATTGCAAAATCAAACACTGAGGGTACAGAAGTATATCTTATAAGATGTTAACTTTATTTGTGAGGTTTATGTTATGGGACAGTAGAAAATTGAAAAAAATCAGAAAACAGCCGTATACTTGCACAAAAACAGACACAAATAGAAAAACACATCCAAACAGTGAAATCATTGCAAAATCAAACACTGAAGGCATATAACTATATCTTATAAGATTTTAACTTTATTTGTGAGGTTTATGTTATGGGACAGTAGAAAATTGAAAAAAATCAGAAAACAGCCGTATACTTGCTGAATGTGCACAAAAACAGACACAAATAGAAAAACACATCCAAAGAGTGAAATCATTGCAAAATCAAACACTGAGGGTACAGAAGTATATCTTATAAGATGTTAACTTTATTTGTGAGGTTTATGTTATGGGACAGTAGAAAATTGAAAAAAATCAGAAAACAGCCGTATACTTGCACAAAAACAGACACAAATAGAAAAACACATCCAAACAGTGAAATCATTGCAAAATCAAACACTGAGGGTACAGAAGTATATCTTATAAGATGTTAACTTTATTTGTGAGGTTTATGTTATGGGACAGTAGAAAATTTAAAAAAATCAGAAAACAGCCGTATACTTGCTGAATGTGCACAAAAACAGACACAAATAGAAAAACACATCCAAACAGTGAAATCATTGCAAAATCAAACACTGAGGGTACAGAAGTATATCTTATAAGATGTTAACTTTATTTGTGAGGTTTATGTTATGGGACAGTAGAAAATTGAAAAAAATCAGAAAACAGCCGTATACTTGCACAAAAACAGACACAAATAGAAAAACACATCCAAACAGTGAAATCATTGCAAAATCAAACACTGAAGGCATATAACTATATCTTATAAGATTTTAACTTTATTTGTGAGGTTTATGTTATGGGACAGTAGAAAATTGAAAAAAATCAGAAAACAGCCGTATACTTGCACAAAAACAGACACAAATAGAAAAACACATCCAAACAGTGAAATCATTGCAAAATCAAACACTGAGGGTACAGAAGTATATCTTATAAGATGTTAACTTTATTTGTGAGGTTTATGTTATGGGACAGTAGAAAATTTAAAAAAATCAGAAAACAGCCGTATACTTGCTGAATGTGCACAAAAACAGACACAAATAGAAAAACACATCCAAACAGTGAAATCATTGCAAAATCAAACACTGAGGGTACAGAAGTATATCTTATAAGATGTTAACTTTATTTGTGAGGTTTATGTTATGGGACAGTAGAAAATTGAAAAAAATCAGAAAACAGCCGTATACTTGCACAAAAACAGACACAAATAGAAAAACACATCCAAACAGTGAAATCATTGCAAAATCAAACACTGAGGGTACAGAAGTATATCTTATAAGATGTTAACTTTATTTGTGAGGTTTATGTTATGGGACAGTAGAAAATTGAAAAAAATCAGAAAACAGCCGTATACTTGCACAAAAACAGACACAAATAGAAGAACACATCCAAAGAGTGAAATCATTGCAAAATCAAACACTGAGGGTACAGAAGTATATCTTATAAGATGTTAACTTTATTTGTGAGGTTTATGTTATGGGACAGTAGAAAATTGAAAAAAATCAGAAAACAGCCGTATACTTGCTGAATGTGCACAAAAACAGACACAAATAGAAAAACAGATCCAAACAGTGAAATCATTCCAAAATCAAACACTGAAGGCATATAACTATATCTTATAAGATTTTAACTTTATTTGTGAGGTTTATGTTATGGGACAGTAGAAAATTGAAAAAAATCAGAAAACAGCCGTATACTTGCACAAAAACAGACACAAATAGAAAAACACATCCAAAGAGTGAAATCATTGCAAAATCAAACACTGAGGGTACAGAAGTATATCTTATAAGATTTTAACTTTATTTGTGAGGTTTATGTTATGGGACAGTAGAAAATTGAAAAAAATCAGAAAACAGCCGTATACTTGCACAAAAACAGACACAAATAGAAAAACACATCCAAACAGTGAAATCATTGCAAAATCAAACACTGAGGGTACAGAAGTATATCTTATAAGATGTTAACTTTATTTGTGAGGTTTATGTTATGGGACAGTAGAAAATTGAAAAAAATCAGAAAACAGCCGTATACTTGCTGAATGTGCACAAAAACAGACACAAATAGAAAAACACATCCAAACAGTGAAATCATTGCAAAATCAAACACTGAGGGTACAGAAGTATATCTTATAAGATGTTAACTTTATTTGTGAGGTTTATGTTATGGGACAGTAGAAAATTGAAAAAAATCAGAAAACAGCCGTATACTTGCTGAATGTGCACAAAAACAGACACAAATAGAAAAACACATCCAAACAGTGAAATCATTGCAAAATCAAACACTGAGGGTACAGAAGTATATCTTATAAGATGTTAACTTTATTTGTGAGGTTTATGTTATGGGACAGTAGAAAATTGAAAAAAATCAGAAAACAGCCGTATACTTGCACAAAAACAGACACAAATAGAAAAACACATCCAAAGAGTGAAATCATTGCAAAATCAAACACTGAGGGTACAGAAGTATATCTTATAAGATGTTAACTTTATTTGTGAGGTTTATGTTATGGGACAGTAGAAAATTGAAAAAAATCAGAAAACAGCCGTATACTTGCTGAATGTGCACAAAAACAGACACAAATAGAAAAACACATCCAAACAGTGAAATCATTGCAAAATCAAACACTGAGGGTACAGAAGTATATCTTATAAGATGTTAACTTTATTTGTGAGGTTTATGTTATGGGACAGTAGAAAATTTAAAAAAATCAGAAAACAGCCGTATACTTGCTGAATGTGCACAAAAACAGACACAAATAGAAAAACACATCCAAACAGTGAAATCATTGCAAAATCAAACACTGAAGGCATATAACTATATCTTATAAGATTTTAACTTTATTTGTGAGGTTTATGTTATGGGACAGTAGAAAATTGAAAAAAATCAGAAAACAGCCGTATACTTGCTGAATGTGCACAAAAACAGACACAAATAGAAAAACACATCCAAAGAGTGAAATCATTGCAAAATCAAACACTGAGGGTACAGAAGTATATCTTATAAGATGTTAACTTTATTTGTGAGGTTTATGTTATGGGACAGTAGAAAATTGAAAAAAATCAGAAAACATTCGTATACTTGCACAAAAACAGACACAAATAGAAAAACACATCCAAAGAGTGAAATCATTGCAAAATCAAACACTGAGGGTACAGAAGTATATCTTATAAGATGTTAACTTTATTTGTGAGGTTTATGTTATGGGACAGTAGAAAATTTAAAAAAATCAGAAAACAGCCGTATACTTGCTGAATGTGCACAAAAACAGACACAAATAGAAAAACACATCCAAACAGTGAAATCATTGCAAAATCAAACACTGAGGGTACAGAAGTATATCTTATAAGATGTTAACTTTATTTGTGAGGTTTATGTTATGGGACAGTAGAAAATTGAAAAAAATCAGAAAACAGCCGTATACTTGCACAAAAACAGACACAAATAGAAAAACACATCCAAACAGTGAAATCATTGCAAAATCAAACACTGAGGGCACAGAAGTATATCTTATAAGATTTTAACTTTATTTGTGAGGTTTATGTTATGGGACAGTAGAAAATTGAAAAAAATCAGAAAACAGCCGTATACTTGCTGAATGTGCACAAAAACAGACACAAATAGAAAAACACATCCAAAGAGTGAAATCATTGCAAAATCAAACACTGAGGGTACAGAAGTATATCTTATAAGATGTTAACTTTATTTGTGAGGTTTATGTTATGGGACAGTAGAAAATTGAAAAAAATCAGAAAACAGCCGTATACTTGCTGAATGTGCACAAAAACAGACACAAATAGAAAAACACATCAAAACAGTGAAATCATTGCAAAATCAAACACTGAGGGTACAGAAGTATATCTTATAAGATGTTAACTTTATTTGTGAGGTTTATGTTATGGGACAGTAGAAAATTGAAAAAAATCAGAAAACAGCCGTATACTTGCTGAATGTGCACAAAAACAGACACAAATAGAAAAACACATCCAAACAGTGAAATCATTCCAAAATCAAACACTGAGGGTAGAGAAGTATATCTTATAAGATTTTAACTTTATTTGTGAGGTTTATGTTATGGGACAGTAGAAAATTGAAAAAAATCAGAAAACAGCCGTATACTTGCACAAAAACATACACAAATAGAAAAACACATCCAAACAGTGAAATCATTGCAAAATCAAACACTGAGGGCACAGAAGTATATCTTATAAGATTTTTACTTTATTTGTGAGGTTTATGTTATGGGACAGTAGAAAATTGAAAAAAATCAGAAAACAGCCGTATACTTGCTGAATGTGCACAAAAACAGACACAAATAGAAAAACACATCCAAAGAGTGAAATCATTGCAAAATCAAACACTGAGGGTACAGAAGTATATCTTATAAGATGTTAACTTTATTTGTGAGGTTTATGTTATGGGACAGTAGAAAATTGAAAAAAATCAGAAAACAGCCGTATACTTGCACAAAAACAGACACAAATAGAAAAACACATCCAAAGAGTGAAATCATTGCAAAATCAAACACTGAGGGTACAGAAGTATATCTTATAAGATGTTAACTTTATTTGTGAGGTTTATGTTATGGGACAGTAGAAAATTGAAAAAAATCAGAAAACAGCCGTATACTTGCTGAATGTGCACAAAAACAGACACAAATAGAAAAACACATCCAAACAGTGAAATCATTGCAAAATCAAACACTGAGGGTACAGAAGTATATCTTATAAGATGTTAACTTTATTTGTGAGGTTTATGTTATGGGACAGTAGAAAATTGAAAAAAATCAGAAAACAGCCGTATACTTGCACAAAAACAGACACAAATAGAAAAACACATCCAAACAGTGAAATCATTGCAAAATCAAACACTGAGGGCACAGAAGTATATCTTATAAGATTTTAACTTTATTTGTGAGGTTTATGTTATGGGACAGTAGAAAATTGAAAAAAATCAGAAAACAGCCGTATACTTGCTGAATGTGCACAAAAACAGACACAAATAGAAAAACACATCCAAAGAGTGAAATCATTGCAAAATCAAACACTGAGGGTACAGAAGTATATCTTATAAGATGTTAACTTTATTTGTGAGGTTTATGTTATGGGACAGTAGAAAATTGAAAAAAATCAGAAAACAGCCGTATACTTGCTGAATGTGCACAAAAACAGACACAAATAGAAAAACACATCCAAACAGTGAAATCATTGCAAAATCAAACACTGAGGGTACAGAAGTATATCTTATAAGATGTTAACTTTATTTGTGAGGTTTATGTTATGGGACAGTAGAAAATTGAAAAAAATCAGAAAACAGCCGTATACTTGCACAAAAACAGACACAAATAGAAAAACACATCCAAAGAGTGAAATCATTGCAAAATCAAACACTGAGGGTACAGAAGTATATCTTATAAGATGTTAACTTTATTTGTGAGGTTTATGTTATGGGACAGTAGAAAATTTAAAAAAATCAGAAAACAGCCGTATACTTGCACAAAAACAGACACAAATAGAAAAACACATCCAAAGAGTGAAATCATTGCAAAATCAAACACTGAGGGTACAGAAGTATATCTTATAAGATGTTAACTTTATTTGTGAGGTTTATGTTATGGGACAGTAGAAAATTGAAAAAAATCAGAAAACAGCCGTATACTTGCTGAATGTGCACAAAAACAGACACAAATAGAAAAACACATCCAAACAGTGAAATCATTGCAAAATCAAACACTGAGGGTACAGAAGTATATCTTATAAGATTTTTACTTTATTTGTGAGGTTTATGTTATGGGACAGTAGAAAATTGAAAAAAATCAGAAAACAGCCGTATACTTGCTGAATGTGCACAAAAACAGACACAAATAGAAAAACACATCCAAAGAGTGAAATCATTGCAAAATCAAACACTGAGGGTACAGAAGTATATCTTATAAGATGTTAACTTTATTTGTGAGGTTTATGTTATGGGACAGTAGAAAATTGAAAAAAATCAGAAAACAGCCGTATACTTGCACAAAAACAGACACAAATAGAAAAACACATCCAAAGAGTGAAATCATTGCAAAATCAAACACTGAGGGTACAGAAGTATATCTTATAAGATGTTAACTTTATTTGTGAGGTTTATGTTATGGGACAGTAGAAAATTGAAAAAAATCAGAAAACAGCCGTATACTTGCTGAATGTGCACAAAAACAGACACAAATAGAAAAACACATCCAAACAGTGAAATCATTGCAAAATCAAACACTGAGGGTACAGAAGTATATCTTATAAGATGTTAACTTTATTTGTGAGGTTTATGTTATGGGACAGTAGAAAATTGAAAAAAATCAGAAAACAGCCGTATACTTGCACAAAAACAGACACAAATAGAAAAACACATCCAAACAGTGAAATCATTGCAAAATCAAACACTGAGGGCACAGAAGTATATCTTATAAGATTTTAACTTTATTTGTGAGGTTTATGTTATGGGACAGTAGAAAATTGAAAAAAATCAGAAAACAGCCGTATACTTGCTGAATGTGCACAAAAACAGACACAAATAGAAAAACACATCCAAAGAGTGAAATCATTGCAAAATCAAACACTGAGGGTACAGAAGTATATCTTATAAGATGTTAACTTTATTTGTGAGGTTTATGTTATGGGACAGTAGAAAATTGAAAAAAATCAGAAAACAGCCGTATACTTGCACAAAAACAGACACAAATAGAAAAACACATCCAAAGAGTGAAATCATTGCAAAATCAAACACTGAGGGTACAGAAGTATATCTTATAAGATGTTAACTTTATTTGTGAGGTTTATGTTATGGGACAGTAGAAAATTGAAAAAAATCAGAAAACAGCCGTATACTTGCACAAAAACAGACACAAATAGAAAAACACATCCAAAGAGTGAAATCATTGCAAAATCAAACACTGAGGGTACAGAAGTATATCTTATAAGATGTTAACTTTATTTGTGAGGTTTATATTATGGGACAGTAGAAAATTGAAAAAAATCAGAAAACAGCCGTATACTTGCACAAAAACAGACACAAATAGAAAAACACATCCAAACAGTGAAATCATTGCAAAATCAAACACTGAGGGTACAGAAGTATATCTTATAAGATGTTAACTTTATTTGTGAGGTTTATGTTATGGGACAGTAGAAAATTTAAAAAAATCAGAAAACAGCCGTATACTTGCTGAATGTGCACAAAAACAGACACAAATAGAAAAACACATCCAAACAGTGAAATCATTGCAAAATCAAACACTGAGGGTACAGAAGTATATCTTATAAGATGTTAACTTTATTTGTGAGGTTTATGTTATGGGACAGTAGAAAATTGAAAAAAATCAGAAAACAGCCGTATACTTGCACAAAAACAGACACAAATAGAAAAACACATCCAAACAGTGAAATCATTGCAAAATCAAACACTGAAGGCATATAACTATATCTTATAAGATTTTAACTTTATTTGTGAGGTTTATGTTATGGGACAGTAGAAAATTGAAAAAAAACAGAAAACAGCCGTATACTTGCTGAATGTGCACAAAAACAGACACAAATAGAAAAACACATCCAAAGAGTGAAATCATTGCAAAATCAAACACTGAGGGTACAGAAGTATATCTTATAAGATGTTAACTTTATTTGTGAGGTTTATGTTATGGGACAGTAGAAAATTGAAAAAAATCAGAAAACAGCCGTATACTTGCACAAAAACAGACACAAATAGAAAAACACATCCAAAGAGTGAAATCATTGCAAAATCAAACACTGAGGGTACAGAAGTATATCTTATAAGATGTTAACTTTTGTGAGGTTTATGTTATGGGACAGTAGAAAATTGAAAAAAATCAGAAAACAGCCGTATACTTGCTGAATGTGCACAAAAACAGACACAAATAGAAAAACACATCCAAACAGTGAAATCATTGCAAAATCAAACACTGAGGGTACAGAAGTATATCTTATAAGATGTTAACTTTATTTGTGAGGTTTATGTTATGGGACAGTAGAAAATTGAAAAAAATCAGAAAACAGCCGTATACTTGCACAAAAACAGACACAAATAGAAAAACACATCCAAACAGTGAAATCATTGCAAAATCAAACACTGAAGGCATATAACTATATCTTATAAGATTTTAACTTTATTTGTGAGGTTTATGTTATGGGACAGTAGAAAATTGAAAAAAATCAGAAAACAGCCGTATACTTGCACAAAAACAAACACAAATAGAAAAACACATCCAAACAGTGAAATCATTGCAAAATCAAACACTGAGGGTACAGAAGTATATCTTATAAGATGTTAACTTTATTTGTGAGGTTTATGTTATGGGACAGTAGAAAATTGAAAAAAATCAGAAAACAGCCGTATACTTGCACAAAAACAGACACAAATAGAAAAACACATCCAAAGAGTGAAATCATTGCAAAATCAAACACTGAGGGTACAGAAGTATATCTTATAAGATGTTAACTTTATTTGTGAGGTTTATGTTATGGGACAGTAGAAAATTGAAAAAAATCAGAAAACAGCCGTATACTTGCTGAATGTGCACAAAAACAGACACAAATAGAAAAACACATCCAAACAGTGAAATCATTGCAAAATCAAACACTGAGGGTACAGAAGTATATCTTATAAGATGTTAACTTTATTTGTGAGGTTTATGTTATGGGACAGTAGAAAATTTAAAAAAATCAGAAAACAGCCGTATACTTGCTGAATGTGCACAAAAACAGACACAAATAGAAAAACACATCCAAACAGTGAAATCATTGCAAAATCAAACACTGAGGGTACAGAAGTATATCTTATAAGATGTTAACTTTATTTGTGAGGTTTATGTTATGGGACAGTAGAAAATTGAAAAAAATCAGAAAACAGCCGTATACTTGCACAAAAACAGACGCAAATAGAAAAACACATCCAAACAGTGAAATCATTGCAAAATCAAACACTGAGGGTACAGAAGTATATCTTATAAGATTTTAACTTTATTTGTGAGGTTTATGTTATGGGACAGTAGAAAATTGAAAAAAATCAGAAAACAGCCGTATACTTGCACAAAAACAGACACAAATAGAAAAACACATCCAAACAGTGAAATCATTGCAAAATCAAACACTGAGGGTACAGAAGTATATCTTATAAGATGTTAACTTTATTTGTGAGGTTTATGTTATGGGACAGTAGAAAATTTAAAAAAATCAGAAAACAGCCGTATACTTGCACAAAAACAGACACAAATAGAAAAACACATCCAAACAGTGAAATCATTGCAAAATCAAACACTGAGGGTACAGAAGTATATCTTATAAGATGTTAACTTTATTTGTGAGGTTTATGTTATGGGACAGTAGAAAATTTAAAAAAATCAGAAAACAGCCGTATACTTGCTGAATGTGCACAAAAACAGACACAAATAGAAAAACACATCCAAACAGTGAAATCATTGCAAAATCAAACACTGAGGGTACAGAAGTATATCTTATAAGATGTTAACTTTATTTGTGAGGTTTATGTTATGGGACAGTAGAAAATTTAAAAAAATCAGAAAACAGCCGTATACTTGCTGAATGTGCACAAAAACAGACACAAATAGAAAAACACATCCAAACAGTGAAATCATTGCAAAATCAAACACTGAGGGTACAGAAGTATATCTTATAAGATGTTAACTTTATTTGTGAGGTTTATGTTATGGGACAGTAGAAAATTGAAAAAAATCAGAAAACAGCCGTATACTTGCACAAAAACAGACACAAATAGAAAAACACATCCAAACAGTGAAATCATTGCAAAATCAAACACTGAGGGTACAGAAGTATATCTTATAAGATTTTAACTTTATTTGTGAGGTTTATGTTATGGGACAGTAGAAAATTGAAAAAAATCAGAAAACAGCCGTATACTTGCTGAATGTGCACAAAAACAGACACAAATAGAAAAACACATCCAAACAGTGAAATCATTCCAAAATCAAACACTGAAGGCATATAACTATATCTTATAAGATTTTAACTTTATTTGTGAGGTTTATGTTATGGGACAGTAGAAAATTGAAAAAAATCAGGAAACAGCCGTATACTTGCACAAAAACAGACACAAATAGAAAAACACATCCAAAGAGTGAAATCATTGCAAAATCAAACACTGAGGGTACAGAAGTATATCTTATAAGATGTTAACTTTATTTGTGAGGTTTATGTTATGGGACAGTAGAAAATTGAAAAAAATCAGAAAACAGCCGTATACTTGCACAAAAACAGACACAAATAGAAAAACACATCCAAACAGTGAAATCATTGCAAAATCAAACACTGAGGGTACAGAAGTATATCTTATAAGATGTTAACTTTATTTGTGAGGTTTATGTTATGGGACAGTAGAAAATTTAAAAAAATCAGAAAACAGCCGTATACTTGCACAAAAACAGACACAAATAGAAAAACACATCCAAACAGTGAAATCATTGCAAAATCAAACACTGAGGGTACAGAAGTATATCTTATAAGATGTTAACTTTATTTGTGAGGTTTATGTTATGGGACAGTAGAAAATTTAAAAAAATCAGAAAACAGCCGTATACTTGCACAAAAACAGACACAAATAGAAAAACACATCCAAACACTGAAATCATTGCAAAATCAAACACTGAGGGCACAGAAGTATATCTTATAAGATTTTAACTTTATTTGTGAGGTTTATGTTATGGGACAGTAGAAAATTGAAAAAAATCAGAAAACAGCCGTATACTTGCTGAATGTGCACAAAAACAGACACAAATAGAAAAACACATCCAAAGAGTGAAATCATTGCAAAATCAAACACTGAGGGTACAGAAGTATATCTTATAAGATGTTAACTTTATTTGTGAGGTTTATGTTATGGGACAGTAGAAAATTGAAAAAAATCAGAAAACAGCCGTATACTTGCACAAAAACAGACACAAATAGAAAAACACAGCCAAAGAGTGAAATCATTGCAAAATCAAACACTGAGGGTACAGAAGTATATCTTATAAGATGTTAACTTTATTTGTGAGGTTTATGTTATGGGACAGTAGAAAATTGAAAAAAATCAGAAAACAGCCGTATACTTGCTGAATGTGCACAAAAACAGACACAAATAGAAAAACACATCCAAACAGTGAAATCATTGCAAAATCAAACACTGAGGGTACAGAAGTATATCTTATAAGATTTTAACTTTATTTGTGAGGTTTATGTTATGGGACAGTAGAAAATTGAAAAAAATCAGAAAACAGCCGTATACTTGCACAAAAACAGACACAAATAGAAAAACACATCCAAAGAGTGAAATCATTGCAAAATCAAACACTGAGGGTACAGAAGTATATCTTATAAGATGTTAACTTTATTTGTGAGGTTTATGTTATGGGACAGTAGAAAATTGAAAAAAATCAGAAAACAGCCGTATACTTGCACAAAAACAGACACAAATAGAAAAACACATCCAAAGAGTGAAATCATTGCAAAATCAAACACTGAGGGTACAGAAGTATATCTTATAAGATGTTAACTTTATTTGTGAGGTTTATGTTATGGGACAGTAGAAAATTGAAAAAAATCAGAAAACAGCCGTATACTTGCTGAATGTGCACAAAAACAGACACAAATAGAAAAACACATCCAAACAGTGAAATCATTGCAAAATCAAACACTGAGGGTACAGAAGTATATCTTATAAGATTTTTACTTTATTTGTGAGGTTTATGTTATGGGACAGTAGAAAATTGAAAAAAATCAGAAAACAGCCGTATACTTGCTGAATGTGCACAAAAACAGACACAAATAGAAAAACACATCCAAACAGTGAAATCATTGCAAAATCAAACACTGAGGGTACAGAAGTATATCTTATAAGATGTTAACTTTATTTGTGAGGTTTATGTTATGGGACAGTAGAAAATTGAAAAAAATCAGAAAACAGCCGTATACTTGCACAAAAACAGACACAAATAGAAAAACACATCCAAACAGTGAAATCATTGCAAAATCAAACACTGAGGGTACAGAAGTATATCTTATAAGATGTTAACTTTATTTGTGAGGTTTATGTTATGGGACAGTAGAAAATTTAAAAAAATCAGAAAACAGCCGTATACTTGCTGAATGTGCACAAAAACAGACACAAATAGAAAAACACATCCAAACAGTGAAATCATTGCAAAATCAAACACTGAGGGTACAGAAGTATATCTTATAAGATGTTAACTTTATTTGTGAGGTTTATGTTATGGGACAGTAGAAAATTGAAAAAAATCAGAAAACAGCCGTATACTTGCACAAAAACAGACACAAATAGAAAAACACATCCAAACAGTGAAATCATTGCAAAATCAAACACTGAAGGCATATAACTATATCTTATAAGATTTTAACTTTATTTGTGAGGTTTATGTTATGGGACAGTAGAAAATTGAAAAAAATCAGAAAACAGCCGTATACTTGCTGAATGTGCACAAAAACAGACACAAATAGAAAAACACATCCAAACAGTGAAATCATTGCAAAATCAAACACTGAAGGCATATAACTATATCTTATAAGATTTTAACTTTATTTGTGAGGTTTATGTTATGGGACAGTAGAAAATTGAAAAAAATCAGAAAACAGCCGTATACTTGCTGAATGTGCACAAAAACAGACACAAATAGAAAAACACATCCAAACAGTGAAATCATTGCAAAATCAAACACTGAGGGTACAGAAGTATATCTTATAAGATGTTAACTTTATTTGTGAGGTTTATGTTATGGGACAGTAGAAAATTTAAAAAAATCAGAAAACAGCCGTATACCTGCACAAAAACAGACACAAATAGAAAAACACATCCAAACAGTGAAATCATTGCAAAATCAAACACTGAAGGCATATAACTATATCTTATAAGATGTTAACTTTATTTGTGAGGTTTATGTTATGGGACAGTAGAAAATTGAAAAAAATCAGAAAACTGCCGTATACTTGCACAAAAACAGACACAAATAGAAAAACACATCCAAACAGTGAAATCATTGCAAAATCAAACACTGAGGGTACAGAAGTATATCTTATAAGATTTTTACTTTATTTGTGAGGTTTATGTTATGGGACAGTAGAAAATTGAAAAAAATCAGAAAACAGCCGTATACTTGCACAAAAACAGACACAAATAGAAAAACACATCCAAACAGTGAAATCATTGCAAAATCAAACACTGAGGGTACAGAAGTATATCTTATAAGATTTTAACTTTATTTGTGAGGTTTATGTTATGGGACAGTAGAAAATTGAAAAAAATCAGAAAACAGCCGTATACTTGCTGAATGTGCACAAAAACAGACACAAATAGAAAAACACATCCAAACAGTGAAATCATTCCAAAATCAAACACTGAAGGCATATAACTATATCTTATAAGATTTTAACTTTATTTGTGAGGTTTATGTTATGGGACAGTAGAAAATTGAAAAAAATCAGAAAACAGCCGTATACTTGCACAAAAACAGACACAAATAGAAAAACACATCCAAACAGTGAAATCATTGCAAAATCAAACACTGAGGGTACAGAAGTATATCTTATAAGATGTTAACTTTATTTGTGAGGTTTATGTTATGGGACAGTAGAAAATTTAAAAAAATCAGAAAACAGCCGTATACTTGCTGAATGTGCACAAAAACAGACACAAATAGAAAAACACATCCAAACAGTGAAATCATTGCAAAATCAAACACTGAGGGTACAGAAGTATATCTTATAAGATGTTAACTTTATTTGTGAGGTTTATGTTATGGGACAGTAGAAAATTGAAAAAAATCAGAAAACAGCCGTATACTTGCACAAAAACAGACACAAATAGAAAAACACATCCAAACAGTGAAATCATTGCAAAATCAAACACTGAAGGCATATAACTATATCTTATAAGATTTTAACTTTATTTGTGAGGTTTATGTTATGGGACAGTAGAAAATTGAAAAAAATCAGAAAACAGCCGTATACTTGCTGAATGTGCACAAAAACAGACACAAATAGAAAAACACATCCAAACAGTGAAATCATTGCAAAATCAAACACTGAAGGCATATAACTATATCTTATAAGATTTTAACTTTATTTGTGAGGTTTATGTTATGGGACAGTAGAAAATTGAAAAAAATCAGAAAACAGCCGTATACTTGCTGAATGTGCACAAAAACAGACACAAATAGAAAAACACATCCAAACAGTGAAATCATTGCAAAATCAAACACTGAGGGTACAGAAGTATATCTTATAAGATGTTAACTTTATTTGTGAGGTTTATGTTATGGGACAGTAGAAAATTTAAAAAAATCAGAAAACAGCCGTATACCTGCACAAAAACAGACACAAATAGAAAAACACATCCAAACAGTGAAATCATTGCAAAATCAAACACTGAAGGCATATAACTATATCTTATAAGATGTTAACTTTATTTGTGAGGTTTATGTTATGGGACAGTAGAAAATTGAAAAAAATCAGAAAACTGCCGTATACTTGCACAAAAACAGACACAAATAGAAAAACACATCCAAACAGTGAAATCATTGCAAAATCAAACACTGAGGGTACAGAAGTATATCTTAGAAGATTTTTACTTTATTTGTGAGGTTTATGTTATGGGACAGTAGAAAATTGAAAAAAATCAGAAAACAGCCGTATACTTGCACAAAAACAGACACAAATAGAAAAACACATCCAAACAGTGAAATCATTGCAAAATCAAACACTGAGGGTACAGAAGTATATCTTATAAGATGTTAACTTTATTTGTGAGGTTTATGTTATGGGACAGTAGAAAATTTAAAAAAATCAGAAAACAGCCGTATACTTGCTGAATGTGCACAAAAACAGACACAAATAGAAAAACACATCCAAACAGTGAAATCATTGCAAAATCAAACACTGAGGGTACAGAAGTATATCTTATAAGATGTTAACTTTATTTGTGAGGTTTATGTTATGGGACAGTAGAAAATTGAAAAAAATCAGAAAACAGCCGTATACTTGCACAAAAACAGACACAAATAGAAAAACACATCCAAACAGTGAAATCATTGCAAAATCAAACACTGAGGGTACAGAAGTATATCTTATAAGATTTTAACTTTATTTGTGAGGTTTATGTTATGGGACAGTAGAAAATTGAAAAAAATCAGAAAACAGCCGTATACTTGCTGAATGTGCACAAAAACAGACACAAATAGAAAAACACATCCAAACAGTGAAATCATTGCAAAATCAAACACTGAGGGTACAGAAGTATATCTTATAAGATGTTAACTTTATTTGTGAGGTTTATGTTATGGGACAGTAGAAAATTGAAAAAAATCAGAAAACAGCCGTATACTTGCACAAAAACAGACACAAATAGAAAAACACATCCAAACAGTGAAATCATTGCAAAATCAAACACTGAGGGTACAGAAGTATATCTTATAAGATTTTAACTTTATTTGTGAGGTTTATGTTATGGGACAGTAGAAAATTGAAAAAAATCAGAAAACAGCCGTATACTTGCTGAATGTGCACAAAAACAGACACAAATAGAAAAACACATCCAAACAGTGAAATCATTCCAAAATCAAACACTGAAGGCATATAACTATATCTTATAAGATTTTAACTTTATTTGTGAGGTTTATGTTATGGGACAGTAGAAAATTGAAAAAAATCAGAAAACAGCCGTATACTTGCACAAAAACAGACACAAATAGAAAAACACATCCAAACAGTGAAATCATTGCAAAATCAAACACTGAGGGTACAGAAGTATATCTTATAAGATGTTAACTTTATTTGTGAGGTTTATGTTATGGGACAGTAGAAAATTTAAAAAAATCAGAAAACAGCCGTATACTTGCTGAATGTGCACAAAAACAGACACAAATAGAAAAACACATCCAAACAGTGAAATCATTGCAAAATCAAACACTGAGGGTACAGAAGTATATCTTATAAGATGTTAACTTTATTTGTGAGGTTTATGTTATGGGACAGTAGAAAATTGAAAAAAATCAGAAAACAGCCGTATACTTGCACAAAAACAGACACAAATAGAAAAACACATCCAAACAGTGAAATCATTGCAAAATCAAACACTGAAGGCATATAACTATATCTTATAAGATTTTAACTTTATTTGTGAGGTTTATGTTATGGGACAGTAGAAAATTGAAAAAAATCAGAAAACAGCCGTATACTTGCTGAATGTGCACAAAAACAGACACAAATAGAAAAACACATCCAAACAGTGAAATCATTGCAAAATCAAACACTGAAGGCATATAACTATATCTTATAAGATTTTAACTTTATTTGTGAGGTTTATGTTATGGGACAGTAGAAAATTGAAAAAAATCAGAAAACTGCCGTATACTTGCACAAAAACAGACACAAATAGAAAAACACATCCAAACAGTGAAATCGTTGCAAAATCAAACACTGAGGGTACAGAAGTATATCTTATAAGATTTTTACTTTATTTGTGAGGTTTATGTTATGGGACAGTAGAAAATTGAAAAAAATCAGAAAACAGCCGTATACTTGCTGAATGTGCACAAAAACAGACACAAATAGAAAAACACATCCAGACAGTGAAATCATTGCAAAATCAAACACTGAGGGTACAGAAGTATATCTTATAAGATGTTAACTTTATTTGTGAGGTTTATGTTATGGGACAGTAGAAAATTGAAAAAAATCAGAAAACAGCCGTATACTTGCACAAAAACAGACACAAATAGAAAAACACATCCAAAGAGTGAAATCATTGCAAAATCAAACACTGAGGGTACAGAAGTATATCTTATAAGATGTTAACTTTATTTGTGAGGTTTATGTTATGGGACAGTAGAAAATTGAAAAAAATCAGAAAACAGCCGTATACTTGCTGAATGTGCACAAAAACAGACACAAATAGAAAAACACATCCAAACAGTGAAATCATTGCAAAATCAAACACTGAGGGTACAGAAGTATATCTTATAAGATGTTAACTTTATTTGTGAGGTTTATGTTATGGGACAGTAGAAAATTTAAAAAAATCAGAAAACAGCCGTATACTTGCACAAAAACAGACACAAATAGAAAAACACATCCAAACAGTGAAATCATTGCAAAATCAAACACTGAAGGCATATAACTATATCTTATAAGATTTTAACTTTATTTGTGAGGTTTATGTTATGGGACAGTAGAAAATTGAAAAAAATCAGAAAACAGCCGTATACTTGCTGAATATGCACAAAAACAGACACAAATAGAAAAACACATCCAAACAGTGAAATCATTGCAAAATCAAACACTGAGGGTAAATAACTATATCTTATAAGATTTTAACTTTATTTGTGAGGTTTATGTTATGGGACAGTAGAAAATTGAAAAAAATCAGAAAACAGCCGTATACTTGCTGAATGTGCACAAAAACAGACACAAATAGAAAAACACATCCAAACAGTGAAATCATTGCAAAATCAAACACTGAGGGTACAGAAGTATATCTTATAAGATGTTAACTTTATTTGTGAGGTTTATGTTATGGGACAGTAGAAAATTTAAAAAAATCAGAAAACAGCCGTATACCTGCACAAAAACAGACACAAATAGAAAAACACATCCAAACAGTGAAATCATTGCAAAATCAAACACTGAAGGCATATAACTATATCTTATAAGATGTTAACTTTATTTGTGAGGTTTATGTTATGGGACAGTAGAAAATTGAAAAAAATCAGAAAACTGCCGTATACTTGCACAAAAACAGACACAAATAGAAAAACACATCCAAACAGTGAAATCATTGCAAAATCAAACACTGAGGGTACAGAAGTATATCTTATAAGATTTTTACTTTATTTGTGAGGTTTATGTTATGGGACAGTAGAAAATTGAAAAAAATCAGAAAACAGCCGTATACTTGCACAAAAACAGACACAAATAGAAAAACACATCCAAACAGTGAAATCATTGCAAAATCAAACACTGAAGGCATATAACTATATCTTATAAGATTTTAACTTTATTTGTGAGGTTTATGTTATGGGACAGTAGAAAATTGAAAAAAATCAGAAAACAGCCGTATACTTGCACAAAAACAGACACAAATAGAAAAACACATCCAAACAGTGAAATCATTGCAAAATCAAACACTGAGGGTACAGAAGTATATCTTATAAGATTTTAACTTTATTTGTGAGGTTTATGTTATGGGACAGTAGAAAATTGAAAAAAATCAGAAAACAGCCGTATACTTGCTGAATGTGCACAAAAACAGACACAAATAGAAAAACACATCCAAACAGTGAAATCATTCCAAAATCAAACACTGAAGGCATATAACTATATCTTATAAGATTTTAACTTTATTTGTGAGGTTTATGTTATGGGACAGTAGAAAATTGAAAAAAATCAGAAAACAGCCGTATACTTGCACAAAAACAGACACAAATAGAAAAACACATCCAAACAGTGAAATCATTGCAAAATCAAACACTGAGGGTACAGAAGTATATCTTATAAGATGTTAACTTTATTTGTGAGGTTTATGTTATGGGACAGTAGAAAATTTAAAAAAATCAGAAAACAGCCGTATACTTGCTGAATGTGCACAAAAACAGACACAAATAGAAAAACACATCCAAACAGTGAAATCATTGCAAAATCAAACACTGAGGGTACAGAAGTATATCTTATAAGATGTTAACTTTATTTGTGAGGTTTATGTTATGGGACAGTAGAAAATTGAAAAAAATCAGAAAACAGCCGTATACTTGCACAAAAACAGACACAAATAGAAAAACACATCCAAACAGTGAAATCATTGCAAAATCAAACACTGAAGGCATATAACTATATCTTATAAGATTTTAACTTTATTTGTGAGGTTTATGTTATGGGACAGTAGAAAATTGAAAAAAATCAGAAAACAGCCGTATACTTGCTGAATGTGCACAAAAACAGACACAAATAGAAAAACACATCCAAACAGTGAAATCATTGCAAAATCAAACACTGAAGGCATATAACTATATCTTATAAGATTTTAACTTTATTTGTGAGGTTTATGTTATGGGACAGTAGAAAATTGAAAAAAATCAGAAAACAGCCGTATACTTGCTGAATGTGCACAAAAACAGACACAAATAGAAAAACACATCCAAACAGTGAAATCATTGCAAAATCAAACACTGAGGGTACAGAAGTATATCTTATAAGATGTTAACTTTATTTGTGAGGTTTATGTTATGGGACAGTAGAAAATTTAAAAAAATCAGAAAACAGCCGTATACCTGCACAAAAACAGACACAAATAGAAAAACACATCCAAACAGTGAAATCATTGCAAAATCAAACACTGAAGGCATATAACTATATCTTATAAGATGTTAACTTTATTTGTGAGGTTTATGTTATGGGACAGTAGAAAATTGAAAAAAATCAGAAAACTGCCGTATACTTGCACAAAAACAGACACAAATAGAAAAACACATCCAAACAGTGAAATCATTGCAAAATCAAACACTGAGGGTACAGAAGTATATCTTATAAGATTTTTACTTTATTTGTGAGGTTTATGTTATGGGACAGTAGAAAATTGAAAAAAATCAGAAAACAGCCGTATACTTGCACAAAAACAGACACAAATAGAAAAACACATCCAAACAGTGAAATCATTGCAAAATCAAACACTGAAGGCATATAACTATATCTTATAAGATTTTAACTTTATTTGTGAGGTTTATGTTATGGGACAGTAGAAAATTGAAAAAAATCAGAAAACAGCCGTATACTTGCACAAAAACAGACACAAATAGAAAAACACATCCAAACAGTGAAATCATTGCAAAATCAAACACTGAGGGTACAGAAGTATATCTTATAAGATTTTAACTTTATTTGTGAGGTTTATGTTATGGGACAGTAGAAAATTGAAAAAAATCAGAAAACAGCCGTATACTTGCTGAATGTGCACAAAAACAGACACAAATAGAAAAACACATCCAAACAGTGAAATCATTCCAAAATCAAACACTGAAGGCATATAACTATATCTTATAAGATTTTAACTTTATTTGTGAGGTTTATGTTATGGGACAGTAGAAAATTGAAAAAAATCAGAAAACAGCCGTATACTTGCACAAAAACAGACACAAATAGAAAAACACATCCAAACAGTGAAATCATTGCAAAATCAAACACTGAGGGTACAGAAGTATATCTTATAAGATGTTAACTTTATTTGTGAGGTTTATGTTATGGGACAGTAGAAAATTTAAAAAAATCAGAAAACAGCCGTATACTTGCTGAATGTGCACAAAAACAGACACAAATAGAAAAACACATCCAAACAGTGAAATCATTGCAAAATCAAACACTGAGGGTACAGAAGTATATCTTATAAGATGTTAACTTTATTTGTGAGGTTTATGTTATGGGACAGTAGAAAATTGAAAAAAATCAGAAAACAGCCGTATACTTGCACAAAAACAGACACAAATAGAAAAACACATCCAAACAGTGAAATCATTGCAAAATCAAACACTGAAGGCATATAACTATATCTTATAAGATTTTAACTTTATTTGTGAGGTTTATGTTATGGGACAGTAGAAAATTGAAAAAAATCAGAAAACAGCCGTATACTTGCTGAATGTGCACAAAAACAGACACAAATAGAAAAACACATCCAAACAGTGAAATCATTGCAAAATCAAACACTGAAGGCATATAACTATATCTTATAAGATTTTAACTTTATTTGTGAGGTTTATGTTATGGGACAGTAGAAAATTGAAAAAAATCAGAAAACTGCCGTATACTTGCACAAAAACAGACACAAATAGAAAAACACATCCAAACAGTGAAATCGTTGCAAAATCAAACACTGAGGGTACAGAAGTATATCTTATAAGATTTTTACTTTATTTGTGAGGTTTATGTTATGGGACAGTAGAAAATTGAAAAAAATCAGAAAACAGCCGTATACTTGCTGAATGTGCACAAAAACAGACACAAATAGAAAAACACATCCAGACAGTGAAATCATTGCAAAATCAAACACTGAGGGTACAGAAGTATATCTTATAAGATGTTAACTTTATTTGTGAGGTTTATGTTATGGGACAGTAGAAAATTGAAAAAAATCAGAAAACAGCCGTATACTTGCACAAAAACAGACACAAATAGAAAAACACATCCAAAGAGTGAAATCATTGCAAAATCAAACACTGAGGGTACAGAAGTATATCTTATAAGATGTTAACTTTATTTGTGAGGTTTATGTTATGGGACAGTAGAAAATTGAAAAAAATCAGAAAACAGCCGTATACTTGCTGAATGTGCACAAAAACAGACACAAATAGAAAAACACATCCAAACAGTGAAATCATTGCAAAATCAAACACTGAGGGTACAGAAGTATATCTTATAAGATTTTAACTTTATTTGTGAGGTTTATGTTATGGGACAGTAGAAAATTTAAAAAAATCAGAAAACAGCCGTATACTTGCACAAAAACAGACACAAATAGAAAAACACATCCAAACAGTGAAATCATTGCAAAATCAAACACTGAAGGCATATAACTATATCTTATAAGATTTTAACTTTATTTGTGAGGTTTATGTTATGGGACAGTAGAAAATTGAAAAAAATCAGAAAACAGCCGTATACTTGCTGAATATGCACAAAAACAGACACAAATAGAAAAACACATCCAAACAGTGAAATCATTGCAAAATCAAACACTGAGGGTAAATAACTATATCTTATAAGATTTTAACTTTATTTGTGAGGTTTATGTTATGGGACAGTAGAAAATTGAAAAAAATCAGAAAACAGCCGTATACTTGCTGAATGTGCACAAAAACAGACACAAATAGAAAAACACATCCAAACAGTGAAATCATTGCAAAATCAAACACTGAGGGTACAGAAGTATATCTTATAAGATGTTAACTTTATTTGTGAGGTTTATGTTATGGGACAGTAGAAAATTTAAAAAAATCAGAAAACAGCCGTATACCTGCACAAAAACAGACACAAATAGAAAAACACATCCAAACAGTGAAATCATTGCAAAATCAAACACTGAGGGTAAATAACTATATCTTATAAGATTTTAACTTTATTTGTGAGGTTTATGTTATGGGACAGTAGAAAATAGAAAAAAATCAGAAAACAGCCGTATACTTGCACAAAAACAGACACAAATAGAAAAACACATCCAAAGAGTGAAATCATTGCAAAATCAAACACTGAGGGTACAGAAGTATATCTTATAAGATGTTAACTTTATTTGTGAGGTTTATGTTATGGGACAGTAGAAAATTGAAAAAAATCAGAAAACAGCCGTATACTTGCACAAAAACAGACACAAATAGAAAAACATATCCAAACAGTGAAATCATTGCAAAATCAAACACTGAAGGCATATAACTATATCTTATAAGATTTTAACTTTATTTGTGAGGTTTATGTTATGGGACAGTAGAAAATTGAAAAAAATCAGAAAACAGCCGTATACTTGCACAAAAACAGACACAAATAGAAAAACACATCCAAAGAGTGAAATCATTGCAAAATCAAACACTGAGGGTACAGAAGTATATCTTATAAGATGTTAACTTTATTTGTGAGGTTTATGTTATGGGACAGTAGAAAATTTAAAAAAATCAGAAAACAGCCGTATACTTGCACAAAAACAGACACAAATAGAAAAACACATCCAAAGAGTGAAATCATTGCAAAATCAAACACTGAGGGTACAGAAGTATATCTTATAAGATGTTAACTTTATTTGTGAGGTTTATGTTATGGGACAGTAGAAAATTGAAAAAAATCAGAAAACAGCCGTATACTTGCACAAAAACAGACACAAATAGAAAAACATATCCAAACAGTGAAATCATTGCAAAATCAAACACTGAAGGCATATAACTATATCTTATAAGATTTTAACTTTATTTGTGAGGTTTATGTTATGGGACAGTAGAAAATTGAAAAAAATCAGAAAACAGCCGTATACTTGCACAAAAACAGACACAAATAGAAAAACACATCCAAACAGTGAAATCATTGCAAAATCAAACACTGAGGGTACAGAAGTATATCTTATAAGATTTTTACTTTATTTGTGAGGTTTATGTTATGGGACAGTAGAAAATTTAAAAAAATCAGAAAACAGCCGTATACTTGCTGAATGTGCACAAAAACAGACACAAATAGAAAAACACATCCAGACAGTGAAATCATTGCAAAATCAAACACTGAGGGTACAGAAGTATATCTTATAAGATGTTAACTTTATTTGTGAGGTTTATGTTATGGGACAGTAGAAAATAGAAAAAAATCAGAAAACAGCCGTATACTTGCTGAATGTGCACAAAAACAGACACAAATAGAAAAACACATCCAAAGAGTGAAATCATTGCAAAATCAAACACTGAGGGTACAGAAGTATATCTTATAAGATGTTAACTTTATTTGTGAGGTTTATGTTATGGGACAGTAGAAAATTTAAAAAAATCAGAAAACAGCCGTATACTTGCACAAAAACAGACACAAATAGAAAAACACATCCAAACAGTGAAATCATTGCAAAATCAAACACTGAGGGTACAGAAGTATATCTTATAAGATTTTTACTTTATTTGTGAGGTTTATGTTATGGGACAGTAGAAAATTGAAAAAAATCAGAAAACAGCCGTATACTTGCTGAATGTACACAAAAACAGACACAAATAGAAAAACACATCCAAAGAGTGAAATCATTGCAAAATCAAACACTGAGGGTACAGAAGTATATCTTATAAGATGTTAACTTTATTTGTGAGGTTTATGTTATGGGACAGTAGAAAATTGAAAAAAATCAGAAAACAGCCGTATACTTGCTGAATATGCACAAAAACAGACACAAATAGAAAAACACATCCAAACAGTGAAATCATTGCAAAATCAAACACTGAGGGTACAGAAGTATATCTTATAAGATGTTAACTTTATTTGTGAGGTTTATGTTATGGGACAGTAGAAAATTGAAAAAAATCAGAAAACAGCCGTATACTTGCACAAAAACAGACACAAATAGAAAAACACATCCAAACAGTGAAATCATTGCAAAATCAAACACTGAAGGCATATAACTATATCTTATAAGATTTTAACTTTATTTGTGAGGTTTATGTTATGGGACAGTAGAAAATTGAAAAAAATCAGAAAATAGCCGTATACTTGCACAAAAACAGACACAAATAGAAAAACACATCCAAACAGTGAAATCATTGCAAAATCAAACACTGAGGGTACAGAAGTATATCTTATAAGATGTTAACTTTATTTGTGAGGTTTATGTTATGGGACAGTAGAAAATTGAAAAAAATCAGAAAACAGCCGTATACTTGCTGAATATGCACAAAAACAGACACAAATAGAAAAACACATCCAAACAGTGAAATCATTGCAAAATCAAACACTGAAGGCATATAACTATATCTTATAAGATTTTAACTTTATTTGTGAGGTTTATGTTATGGGACAGTAGAAAATTGAAAAAAATCAGAAAACAGCCGTATACTTGCTGAATATGCACAAAAACAGACACAAATAGAAAAACACATCCAAACAGTGAAATCATTGCAAAATCAAACACTGAGGGTAAATAACTATATCTTATAAGATTTTAACTTTATTTGTGAGGTTTATGTTATGGGACAGTAGAAAATTGAAAAAAATCAGAAAACAGCCGTATACTTGCTGAATGTGCACAAAAACAGACACAAATAGAAAAACACATCCAAACAGTGAAATCATTGCAAAATCAAACACTGAGGGTACAGAAGTATATCTTATAAGATGTTAACTTTATTTGTGAGGTTTATGTTATGGGACAGTAGAAAATTGAAAAAAATCAGAAAACAGCCGTATACTTGCACAAAAACAGACACAAATAGAAAAACACATCCAAAGAGTGAAATCATTGCAAAATCAAACACTGAGGGTACAGAAGTATATCTTATAAGATGTTAACTTTATTTGTGAGGTTTATGTTATGGGACAGTAGAAAATTGAAAAAAATCAGAAAACAGCCGTATACTTGCACAAAAACAGACACAAATAGAAAAACACATCCAAAGAGTGAAATCATTGCAAAATCAAACACTGAGGGTACAGAAGTATATCTTATAAGATGTTAACTTTATTTGTGAGGTTTATGTTATGGGACAGTAGAAAATTGAAAAAAATCAGAAAACAGCCGTATACTTGCTGAATGTGCACAAAAACAGACACAAATAGAAAAACACATCCAAACAGTGAAATCATTGCAAAATCAAACACTGAGGGTACAGAAGTATATCTTATAAGATGTTAACTTTATTTGTGAGGTTTATGTTATGGGACAGTAGAAAATTTAAAAAAATCAGAAAACAGCCGTATACTTGCACAAAAACAGACACAAATAGAAAAACACATCCAAAGAGTGAAATCATTGCAAAATCAAACACTGAGGGTACAGAAGTATATCTTATAAGATGTTAACTTTATTTGTGAGGTTAATGTTATGGGACAGTAGAAAATTGAAAAAAATCAGAAAACAGCCGTATACTTGCTGAATGTGCACAAAAACAGACACAAATAGAAAAACACATCCAAAGAGTGAAATCATTGCAAAATCAAACACTGAGGGTACAGAAGTATATCTTATAAGATGTTAACTTTATTTGTGAGGTTTATGTTATGGGACAGTAGAAAATTGAAAAAAATCAGAAAACAGCCGTATACTTGCTGAATGTGCACAAAAACAGACACAAATAGAAAAACACATCCAAACAGTGAAATCATTGCAAAATCAAACACTGAGGGTACAGAAGTATATCTTATAAGATGTTAACTTTATTTGTGAGGTTTATGTTATGGGACAGTAGAAAATTTAAAAAAATCAGAAAACAGCCGTATACTTGCACAAAAACAGACACAAATAGAAAAACACATCCAAAGAGTGAAATCATTGCAAAATCAAACACTGAGGGTACAGAAGTATATCTTATAAGATGTTAACTTTATTTGTGAGGTTAATGTTATGGGACAGTAGAAAATTGAAAAAAATCAGAAAACAGCAGTATACTTGCTGAATGTGCACAAAAACAGACACAAATAGAAAAACACATCCAAACAGTGAAATCATTACAAAATCAAACACTGAGGGTACAGAAGTATATCTTATAAGATGTTAACTTTATTTGTGAGGTTTATGTTATGGGACAGTAGAAAATTTAAAAAAATCAGAAAACAGCCGTATACTTGCTGAATGTGCACAAAAACAGACACAAATAGAAAAACACATCCAAACAGTGAAATCATTGCAAAATCAAACACTGAGGGTACAGAAGTATATCTTATAAGATGTTAACTTTATTTGTGAGGTTTATGTTATGGGACAGTAGAAAATTGAAAAAAATCAGAAAACAGCCGTATACTTGCACAAAAACAGACACAAATAGAAAAACACATCCAAACAGTGAAATCATTGCAAAATCAAACACTGAGGGTACAGAAGTATATCTTATAAGATTTTAACTTTATTTGTGAGGTTTATGTTATGGGACAGTAGAAAATTGAAAAAAATCAGAAAACAGCCGTATACTTGCTGAATGTGCACAAAAACAGACACAAATAGAAAAACACATCCAAACAGTGAAATCATTCCAAAATCAAACACTGAAGGCATATAACTATATCTTATAAGATTTTAACTTTATTTGTGAGGTTTATGTTATGGGACAGTAGAAAATTGAAAAAAATCAGAAAACAGCCGTATACTTGCACAAAAACAGACACAAATAGAAAAACACATCCAAAGAGTGAAATCATTGCAAAATCAAACACTGAGGGTACAGAAGTATATCTTATAAGATGTTAACTTTATTTGTGAGGTTTATGTTATGGGACAGTAGAAAATTGAAAAAAATCAGAAAACAGCCGTATACTTGCACAAAAACAGACACAAATAGAAAAACACATCCAAACAGTGAAATCATTGCAAAATCAAACACTGAGGGTACAGAAGTATATCTTATAAGATGTTAACTTTATTTGTGAGGTTTATGTTATGGGACAGTAGAAAATTTAAAAAAATCAGAAAACAGCCGTATACTTGCACAAAAACAGACACAAATAGAAAAACACATCCAAACAGTGAAATCATTGCAAAATCAAACACTGAGGGTACAGAAGTATATCTTATAAGATGTTAACTTTATTTGTGAGGTTTATGTTATGGGACAGTAGAAAATTTAAAAAAATCAGAAAACAGCCGTATACTTGCTGAATGTGCACAAAAACAGACACAAATAGAAAAACACATCCAAACAGTGAAATCATTGCAAAATCAAACACTGAGGGTACAGAAGTATATCTTATAAGATGTTAACTTTATTTGTGAGGTTTATGTTATGGGACAGTAGAAAATTGAAAAAAATCAGAAAACAGCCGTATACTTGCACAAAAACAGACACAAATAGAAAAACACATCCAAACAGTGAAATCATTGCAAAATCAAACACTGAAGGCATATAACTATATCTTATAAGATTTTAACTTTATTTGTGAGGTTTATGTTATGGGACAGTAGAAAATTGAAAAAAATCAGAAACAGCCGTATACTTGCACAAAAACAGACACAAATAGAAAAACACATCCAAAGAGTGAAATCATTGCAAAATCAAACACTGAGGGTACAGAAGTATATCTTATAAGATGTTAACTTTATTTGTGAGGTTTATGTTATGGGACAGTAGAAAATTGAAAAAAATCAGAAAACAGCCGTATACTTGCACAAAAACAGACACAAATAGAAAAACACATCCAAAGAGTGAAATCAATTGCAAAATCAAACACTGAGGGTACAGAAGTATATCTTATAAGATGTTAACTTTATTTGTGAGGTTTATGTTATGGGACAGTAGAAAATTGAAAAAAATCAGAAAACAGCCGTATACTTGCTGAATGTGCACAAAAACAGACACAAATAGAAAAACACATCCAAACAGTGAAATCATTGCAAAATCAAACACTGAGGGTACAGAAGTATATCTTATAAGATGTTAACTTTATTTGTGAGGTTTATGTTATGGGACAGTAGAAAATTGAAAAAAATCAGAAAACAGCCGTATACTTGCTGAATGTGCACAAAAACAGACACAAATAGAAAAACACATCCAAACAGTGAAATCATTGCAAAATCAAACACTGAGGGTACAGAAGTATATCTTATAAGATGTTAACTTTATTTGTGAGGTTTATGTTATGGGACAGTAGAAAATTGAAAAAAATCAGAAAACAGCCGTATACTTGCACAAAAACAGACACAAATAGAAAAACACATCCAAACAGTGAAATCATTGCAAAATCAAACACTGAGGGTACAGAAGTATATCTTATAAGATTTTTACTTTATTTGTGAGGTTTATGTTATGGGACAGTAGAAAATTGAAAAAAATCAGAAAACAGCCGTATACTTGCTGAATGTGCACAAAAACAGACACAAATAGAAAAACACATCCAAAGAGTGAAATCATTGCAAAATCAAACACTGAGGGTACAGAAGTATATCTTATAAGATGTTAACTTTATTTGTGAGGTTTATGTTATGGGACAGTAGAAAATTGAAAAAAATCAGAAAACAGCCGTATACTTGCACAAAAACAGACACAAATAGAAAAACACATCCAAAGAGTGAAATCATTGCAAATCAAACACTGAGGGTACAGAAGTATATCTTATAAGATGTTAACTTTATTTGTGAGGTTTATGTTATGGGACAGTAGAAAATTGAAAAAAATCAGAAAACAGCCGTATACTTGCTGAATGTGCACAAAAACAGACACAAATAGAAAAACACATCCAAACAGTGAAATCATTGCAAAATCAAACACTGAGGGTACAGAAGTATATCTTATAAGATGTTAACTTTATTTGTGAGGTTTATGTTATGGGACAGTAGAAAATTGAAAAAAATCAGAAAACAGCCGTATACTTGCACAAAAACAGACACAAATAGAAAAACACATCCAAACAGTGAAATCATTGCAAAATCAAACACTGAGGGCACAGAAGTATATCTTATAAGATTTTAACTTTATTTGTGAGGTTTATGTTATGGGACAGTAGAAAATTGAAAAAAATCAGAAAACAGCCGTATACTTGCTGAATGTGCACAAAAACAGACACAAATAGAAAAACACATCCAAAGAGTGAAATCATTGCAAAATCAAACACTGAGGGTACAGAAGTATATCTTATAAGATGTTAACTTTATTTGTGAGGTTTATGTTATGGGACAGTAGAAAATTTAAAAAAATCAGAAAACAGCCGTATACTTGCTGAATGTGCACAAAAACAGACACAAATAGAAAAACACATCCAAACAGTGAAATCATTGCAAAATCAAACACTGAGGGTACAGAAGTATATCTTATAAGATGTTAACTTTATTTGTGAGGTTTATGTTATGGGACAGTAGAAAATTGAAAAAAATCAGAAAACAGCCGTATACTTGCACAAAAACAGACACAAATAGAAAAACACATCCAAACAGTGAAATCATTGCAAAATCAAACACTGAGGGCACAGAAGTATATCTTATAAGATTTTACTTTATTTGTGAGGTTTATGTTATGGGACAGTAGAAAATTGAAAAAAATCAGAAAACAGCCGTATACTTGCTGAATGTGCACAAAAACAGACACAAATAGAAAAACACATCCAAACAGTGAAATCATTGCAAAATCAAACACTGAGGGTACAGAAGTATATCTTATAAGATGTTAACTTTATTTGTGAGGTTTATGTTATGGGACAGTAGAAAATTGAAAAAAATCAGAAAACAGCCGTATACTTGCACAAAAACAGACACAAATAGAAAAACACATCCAAACAGTGAAATCATTGCAAAATCAAACACTGAGGGCACAGAAGTATATCTTATAAGATTTTAACTTTATTTGTGAGGTTTATGTTATGGGACAGTAGAAAATTGAAAAAAATCAGAAAACAGCCGTATACTTGCTGAATGTGCACAAAAACAGACACAAATAGAAAAACACATCCAAAGAGTGAAATCATTGCAAAATCAAACACTGAGGGTACAGAAGTATATCTTATAAGATGTTAACTTTATTTGTGAGGTTTATGTTATGGGACAGTAGAAAATTGAAAAAAATCAGAAAACAGCCGTATACTTGCACAAAAACAGACACAAATAGAAAAACACATCCAAAGAGTGAAATCATTGCAAAATCAAACACTGAGGGTACAGAAGTATATCTTATAAGATGTTAACTTTATTTGTGAGGTTTATGTTATGGGACAGTAGAAAATTGAAAAAAATCAGAAAACAGCCGTATACTTGCACAAAAACAGACACAAATAGAAAAACACATCCAAAGAGTGAAATCATTGCAAAATCAAACACTGAGGGTACAGAAGTATATCTTATAAGATGTTAACTTTATTTGTGAGGTTTATGTTATGGGACAGTAGAAAATTGAAAAAAATCAGAAAACAGCCGTATACTTGCTGAATGTGCACAAAAACAGACACAAATAGAAAAACACATCCAAACAGTGAAATCATTGCAAAATCAAACACTGAGGGTACAGAATTATATCTTATAAGATGTTAACTTTATTTGTGAGGTTTATGTTATGGGACAGTAGAAAATTTAAAAAAATCAGAAAACAGCCGTATACTTGCTGAATGTGCACAAAAACAGACACAAATAGAAAAACACATCCAAACAGTGAAATCATTGCAAAATCAAACACTGAGGGTACAGAAGTATATCTTATAAGATGTTAACTTTATTTGTGAGGTTTATGTTATGGGACAGTAGAAAATTGAAAAAAATCAGAAAACAGCCGTATACTTGCTGAATGTGCACAAAAACAGACACAAATAGAAAAACACATCCAAACAGTGAAATCATTGCAAAATCAAACACTGAGGGTACAGAAGTATATCTTATAAGATGTTAACTTTATTTGTGAGGTTTATGTTATGGGACAGTAGAAAATTGAAAAAAATCAGAAAACAGCCGTATACTTGCACAAAAACAGACACAAATAGAAAAACACATCCAAACAGTGAAATCATTGCAAAATCAAACACTGAGGGCACAGAAGTATATCTTATAAGATTTTAACTTTATTTGTGAGGTTTATGTTATGGGACAGTAGAAAATTGAAAAAAATCAGAAAACAGCCGTATACTTGCTGAATGTGCACAAAAACAGACACAAATAGAAAAACACATCCAAAGAGTGAAATCATTGCAAAATCAAACACTGAGGGTACAGAAGTATATCTTATAAGATGTTAACTTTATTTGTGAGGTTTATGTTATGGGACAGTAGAAAATTGAAAAAAATCAGAAAACAGCCGTATACTTGCACAAAAACAGACACAAATAGAAAAACACATCCAAAGAGTGAAATCATTGCAAAATCAAACACTGAGGGTACAGAAGTATATCTTATAAGATGTTAACTTTATTTGTGAGGTTTATGTTATGGGACAGTAGAAAATTGAAAAAAATCAGAAAACAGCCGTATACTTGCACAAAAACAGACACAAATAGAAAAACACATCCAAAGAGTGAAATCATTGCAAAATCAAACACTGAGGGTACAGAAGTATATCTTATAAGATGTTAACTTTATTTGTGAGGTTTATGTTATGGGACAGTAGAAAATTGAAAAAAATCAGAAAACAGCCGTATACTTGCTGAATGTGCACAAAAACAGACACAAATAGAAAAACACATCCAAACAGTGAAATCATTGCAAAATCAAACACTGAGGGTACAGAATTATATCTTATAAGATGTTAACTTTATTTGTGAGGTTTATGTTATGGGACAGTAGAAAATTTAAAAAAATCAGAAAACAGCCGTATACTTGCTGAATGTGCACAAAAACAGACACAAATAGAAAAACACATCCAAACAGTGAAATCATTGCAAAATCAAACACTGAGGGTACAGAAGTATATCTTATAAGATGTTAACTTTATTTGTGAGGTTTATGTTATGGGACAGTAGAAAATTGAAAAAAATCAGAAAACAGCCGTATACTTGCTGAATGTGCACAAAAACAGACACAAATAGAAAAACACATCCAAACAGTGAAATCATTGCAAAATCAAACACTGAGGGTACAGAAGTATATCTTATAAGATGTTAACTTTATTTGTGAGGTTTATGTTATGGGACAGTAGAAAATTGAAAAAAATCAGAAAACAGCCGTATACTTGCACAAAAACAGACACAAATAGAAAAACACATCCAAACAGTGAAATCATTGCAAAATCAAACACTGAGGGTACAGAAGTATATCTTATAAGATGTTAACTTTATTTGTGAGGTTTATGTTATGGGACAGTAGAAAATTTAAAAAAATCAGAAAACAGCCGTATACTTGCTGAATGTGCACAAAAACAGACACAAATAGAAAAACACATCCAAACAGTGAAATCATTGCAAAATCAAACACTGAGGGTACAGAAGTATATCTTATAAGATGTTAACTTTATTTGTGAGGTTTATGTTATGGGACAGTAGAAAATTGAAAAAAATCAGAAAACAGCCGTATACTTGCACAAAAACAGACACAAATAGAAAAACACATCCAAACAGTGAAATCATTGCAAAATCAAACACTGAAGGCATATAACTATATCTTATAAGATTTTAACTTTATTTGTGAGGTTTATGTTATGGGACAGTAGAAAATTTAAAAAAATCAGAAAACAGCCGTATACTTGCTGAATGTGCACAAAAACAGACACAAATAGAAAAACACATCCAAACAGTGAAATCATTGCAAAATCAAACACTGAGGGTACAGAAGTATATCTTATAAGATGTTAACTTTATTTGTGAGGTTTATGTTATGGGACAGTAGAAAATTGAAAAAAATCAGAAAACAGCCGTATACTTGCTGAATGTGCACAAAAACAGACACAAATAGAAAAACACATCCAAACAGTGAAATCATTGCAAAATCAAACACTGAGGGTACAGAAGTATATCTTATAAGATGTTAACTTTATTTGTGAGGTTTATGTTATGGGACAGTAGAAAATTGAAAAAAATCAGAAAACAGCCGTATACTTGCACAAAAACAGACACAAATAGAAAAACACATCCAAACAGTGAAATCATTGCAAAATCAAACACTGAGGGTACAGAAGTATATCTTATAAGATGTTAACTTTATTTGTGAGGTTTATGTTATGGGACAGTAGAAAATTTAAAAAAATCAGAAAACAGCCGTATACTTGCTGAATGTGCACAAAAACAGACACAAATAGAAAAACACATCCAAACAGTGAAATCATTGCAAAATCAAACACTGAGGGTACAGAAGTATATCTTATAAGATGTTAACTTTATTTGTGAGGTTTATGTTATGGGACAGTAGAAAATTGAAAAAAATCAGAAAACAGCCGTATACTTGCACAAAAACAGACACAAATAGAAAAACACATCCAAACAGTGAAATCATTGCAAAATCAAACACTGAAGGCATATAACTATATCTTATAAGATTTTAACTTTATTTGTGAGGTTTATGTTATGGGACAGTAGAAAATTGAAAAAAATCAGAAAACAGCCGTATACTTGCTGAATGTGCACAAAAACAGACACAAATAGAAAAACACATCCAAACAGTGAAATCATTGCAAAATCAAACACTGAGGGTACAGAAGTATATCTTATAAGATGTTAACTTTATTTGTGAGGTTTATGTTATGGGACAGTAGAAAATTGAAAAAAATCAGAAAACAGCCGTATACTTGCTGAATGTGCACAAAAACAGACACAAATAGAAAAACACATCCAAACAGTGAAATCATTGCAAAATCAAACACTGAGGGTACAGAAGTATATCTTATAAGATGTTAACTTTATTTGTGAGGTTTATGTTATGGGACAGTAGAAAATTGAAAAAAATCAGAAAACAGCCGTATACTTGCACAAAAACAGACACAAATAGAAAAACACATCCAAACAGTGAAATCATTGCAAAATCAAACACTGAGGGTACAGAAGTATATCTTATAAGATGTTAACTTTATTTGTGAGGTTTATGTTATGGGACAGTAGAAAATTTAAAAAAATCAGAAAACAGCCGTATACTTGCTGAATGTGCACAAAAACAGACACAAATAGAAAAACACATCCAAACAGTGAAATCATTGCAAAATCAAACACTGAGGGTACAGAAGTATATCTTATAAGATGTTAACTTTATTTGTGAGGTTTATGTTATGGGACAGTAGAAAATTGAAAAAAATCAGAAAACAGCCGTATACTTGCACAAAAACAGACACAAATAGAAAAACACATCCAAACAGTGAAATCATTGCAAAATCAAACACTGAAGGCATATAACTATATCTTATAAGATTTTAACTTTATTTGTGAGGTTTATGTTATGGGACAGTAGAAAATTGAAAAAAATCAGAAAACAGCCGTATACTTGCTGAATGTGCACAAAAACAGACACAAATAGAAAAACACATCCAAACAGTGAAATCATTGCAAAATCAAACACTGAGGGTACAGAAGTATATCTTATAAGATGTTAACTTTATTTGTGAGGTTTATGTTATGGGACAGTAGAAAATTGAAAAAAATCAGAAAACAGCCGTATACTTGCTGAATGTGCACAAAAACAGACACAAATAGAAAAACACATCCAAACAGTGAAATCATTGCAAAATCAAACACTGAGGGTACAGAAGTATATCTTATAAGATGTTAACTTTATTTGTGAGGTTTATGTTATGGGACAGTAGAAAATTGAAAAAAATCAGAAAACAGCCGTATACTTGCACAAAAACAGACACAAATAGAAAAACACATCCAAACAGTGAAATCATTGCAAAATCAAACACTGAGGGTACAGAAGTATATCTTATAAGATGTTAACTTTATTTGTGAGGTTTATGTTATGGGACAGTAGAAAATTTAAAAAAATCAGAAAACAGCCGTATACTTGCTGAATGTGCACAAAAACAGACACAAATAGAAAAACACATCCAAACAGTGAAATCATTGCAAAATCAAACACTGAGGGTACAGAAGTATATCTTATAAGATGTTAACTTTATTTGTGAGGTTTATGTTATGGGACAGTAGAAAATTGAAAAAAATCAGAAAACAGCCGTATACTTGCACAAAAACAGACACAAATAGAAAAACACATCCAAACAGTGAAATCATTGCAAAATCAAACACTGAAGGCATATAACTATATCTTATAAGATTTTAACTTTATTTGTGAGGTTTATGTTATGGGACAGTAGAAAATTGAAAAAAATCAGAAAACAGCCGTATACTTGCTGAATGTGCACAAAAACAGACACAAATAGAAAAACACATCCAAACAGTGAAATCATTGCAAAATCAAACACTGAGGGTACAGAAGTATATCTTATAAGATGTTAACTTTATTTGTGAGGTTTATGTTATGGGACAGTAGAAAATTGAAAAAAATCAGAAAACAGCCGTATACTTGCTGAATGTGCACAAAAACAGACACAAATAGAAAAACACATCCAAACAGTGAAATCATTGCAAAATCAAACACTGAGGGTACAGAAGTATATCTTATAAGATGTTAACTTTATTTGTGAGGTTTATGTTATGGGACAGTAGAAAATTGAAAAAAATCAGAAAACAGCCGTATACTTGCACAAAAACAGACACAAATAGAAAAACACATCCAAACAGTGAAATCATTGCAAAATCAAACACTGAGGGTACAGAAGTATATCTTATAAGATGTTAACTTTATTTGTGAGGTTTATGTTATGGGACAGTAGAAAATTTAAAAAAATCAGAAAACAGCCGTATACTTGCTGAATGTGCACAAAAACAGACACAAATAGAAAAACACATCCAAACAGTGAAATCATTGCAAAATCAAACACTGAGGGTACAGAAGTATATCTTATAAGATGTTAACTTTATTTGTGAGGTTTATGTTATGGGACAGTAGAAAATTGAAAAAAATCAGAAAACAGCCGTATACTTGCACAAAAACAGACACAAATAGAAAAACACATCCAAACAGTGAAATCATTGCAAAATCAAACACTGAAGGCATATAACTATATCTTATAAGATTTTAACTTTATTTGTGAGGTTTATGTTATGGGACAGTAGAAAATTGAAAAAAATCAGAAAACAGCCGTATACTTGCTGAATGTGCACAAAAACAGACACAAATAGAAAAACACATCCAAACAGTGAAATCATTGCAAAATCAAACACTGAAGGCATATAACTATATCTTATAAGATGTTAACTTTATTTGTGAGGTTTATGTTATGGGACAGTAGAAAATTGAAAAAAATCAGAAAACTGCCGTATACTTGCACAAAAACAGACACAAATAGAAAAACACATCCAAACAGTGAAATCATTGCAAAATCAAACACTGAGGGTACAGAAGTATATCTTATAAGATTTTTACTTTATTTGTGAGGTTTATGTTATGGGACAGTAGAAAATTGAAAAAAATCAGAAAACAGCCGTATACTTGCACAAAAACAGACACAAATAGAAAAACACATCCAAACAGTGAAATCATTGCAAAATCAAACACTGAAGGCATATAACTATATCTTATAAGATTTTAACTTTATTTGTGAGGTTTATGTTATGGGACAGTAGAAAATTGAAAAAAATCAGAAAACAGCCGTATACTTGCTGAATGTGCACAAAAACAGACACAAATAGAAAAACACATCCAAACAGTGAAATCATTGCAAAATCAAACACTGAGGGTACAGAAGTATATCTTATAAGATGTTAACTTTATTTGTGAGGTTTATGTTATGGGACAGTAGAAAATTGAAAAAAATCAGAAAACAGCCGTATACTTGCACAAAAACAGACACAAATAGAAAAACACATCCAAACAGTGAAATCATTGCAAAATCAAACACTGAAGGCATATAACTATATCTTATAAGATTTTAACTTTATTTGTGAGGTTTATGTTATGGGACAGTAGAAAATTGAAAAAAATCAGAAAACAGCCGTATACTTGCTGAATGTGCACAAAAACAGACACAAATAGAAAAACACATCCAAACAGTGAAATCATTGCAAAATCAAACACTGAAGGCATATAACTATATCTTATAAGATGTTAACTTTATTTGTGAGGTTTATGTTATGGGACAGTAGAAAATTGAAAAAAATCAGAAAACTGCCGTATACTTGCACAAAAACAGACACAAATAGAAAAACACATCCAAACAGTGAAATCATTGCAAAATCAAACACTGAGGGTACAGAAGTATATCTTATAAGATTTTTACTTTATTTGTGAGGTTTATGTTATGGGACAGTAGAAAATTGAAAAAAATCAGAAAACAGCCGTATACTTGCTGAATGTGCACAAAAACAGACACAAATAGAAAAACACATCCAAAGAGTGAAATCATTGCAAAATCAAACACTGAGGGTACAGAAGTATATCTTATAAGATGTTAACTTTATTTGTGAGGTTTATGTTATGGGACAGTAGAAAATTGAAAAAAATCAGAAAACAGCCGTATACTTGCACAAAAACAGACACAAATAGAAAAACACATCCAAACAGTGAAATCATTGCAAAATCAAACACTGAAGGCATATAACTATATCTTATAAGATTTTAACTTTATTTGTGAGGTTTATGTTATGGGACAGTAGAAAATTGAAAAAAATCAGAAAACAGCCGTATACTTGCACAAAAACAGACACAAATAGAAAAACACATCCAAACAGTGAAATCGTTGCAAAATCAAACACTGAGGGTACAGAAGTATATCTTATAAGATTTTTACTTTATTTGTGAGGTTTATGTTATGGGACAGTAGAAAATTGAAAAAAATCAGAAAACAGCCGTATACTTGCTGAATGTGCACAAAAACAGACACAAATAGAAAAACACATCCAGACAGTGAAATCATTGCAAAATCAAACACTGAGGGTACAGAAGTATATCTTATAAGATGTTAACTTTATTTGTGAGGTTTATGTTATGGGACAGTAGAAAATTGAAAAAAATCAGAAAACAGCCGTATACTTGCACAAAAACAGACACAAATAGAAAAACACATCCAAAGAGTGAAATCATTGCAAAATCAAACACTGAGGGTACAGAAGTATATCTTATAAGATGTTAACTTTATTTGTGAGGTTTATGTTATGGGACAGTAGAAAATTGAAAAAAATCAGAAAACAGCCGTATACTTGCACAAAAACAGACACAAATAGAAAAACACATCCAAACAGTGAAATCATTGCAAAATCAAACACTGAAGGCATATAACTATATCTTATAAGATTTTAACTTTATTTGTGAGGTTTATGTTATGGGACAGTAGAAAATTGAAAAAAATCAGAAAACAGCCGTATACTTGCACAAAAACAGACACAAATAGAAAAACACATCCAAAGAGTGAAATCATTGCAAAATCAAACACTGAGGGTACAGAAGTATATCTTATAAGATGTTAACTTTATTTGTGAGGTTTATGTTATGGGACAGTAGAAAATTGAAAAAAATCAGAAAACAGCCGTATACTTGCTGAATGTGCACAAAAACAGACACAAATAGAAAAACACATCCAAACAGTGAAATCATTGCAAAATCAAACACTGAGGGTACAGAAGTATATCTTATAAGATGTTAACTTTATTTGTGAGGTTTATGTTATGGGACAGTAGAAAATTGAAAAAAATCAGAAAACAGCCGTATACTTGCACAAAAACAGACACAAATAGAAAAACACATCCAAACAGTGAAATCATTTCAAAATCAAACACTGAAGGCATATAACTATATCTTATAAGATTTTAACTTTATTTGTGAGGTTTATGTTATGGGACAGTAGAAAATTGAAAAAAATCAGAAAACAGCCGTATACTTGCACAAAAACAGACACAAATAGAAAAACACATCCAAACAGTGAAATCGTTGCAAAATCAAACACTGAGGGTACAGAAGTATATCTTATAAGATTTTTACTTTATTTGTGAGGTTTATGTTATGGGACAGTAGAAAATTGAAAAAAATCAGAAAACAGCCGTATACTTGCTGAATGTGCACAAAAACAGACACAAATAGAAAAACACATCCAGACAGTGAAATCATTGCAAAATCAAACACTGAGGGTACAGAAGTATATCTTATAAGATGTTAACTTTATTTGTGAGGTTTATGTTATGGGACAGTAGAAAATTGAAAAAAATCAGAAAACAGCCGTATACTTGCACAAAAACAGACACAAATAGAAAAACACATCCAAAGAGTGAAATCATTGCAAAATCAAACACTGAGGGTACAGAAGTATATCTTATAAGATGTTAACTTTATTTGTGAGGTTTATGTTATGGGACAGTAGAAAATTGAAAAAAATCAGAAAACAGCCGTATACTTGCACAAAAACAGACACAAATAGAAAAACACATCCAAACAGTGAAATCATTGCAAAATCAAACACTGAAGGCATATAACTATATCTTATAAGATTTTAACTTTATTTGTGAGGTTTATGTTATGGGACAGTAGAAAATTGAAAAAAATCAGAAAACAGCCGTATACTTGCACAAAAACAGACACAAATAGAAAAACACATCCAAAGAGTGAAATCATTGCAAAATCAAACACTGAGGGTACAGAAGTATATCTTATAAGATGTTAACTTTATTTGTGAGGTTTATGTTATGGGACAGTAGAAAATTGAAAAAAATCAGAAAACAGCCGTATACTTGCTGAATGTGCACAAAAACAGACACAAATAGAAAAACACATCCAAACAGTGAAATCATTGCAAAATCAAACACTGAGGGTACAGAAGTATATCTTATAAGATGTTAACTTTATTTGTGAGGTTTATGTTATGGGACAGTAGAAAATTTAAAAAAATCAGAAAACAGCCGTATACTTGCACAAAAACAGACACAAATAGAAAAACACATCCAAACAGTGAAATCATTGCAAAATCAAACACTGAAGGCATATAACTATATCTTATAAGATTTTAACTTTATTTGTGAGGTTTATGTTATGGGACAGTAGAAAATTGAAAAAAATCAGAAAACAGCCGTATACTTGCACAAAAACAGACACAAATAGAAAAACACATCCAAAGAGTGAAATCATTGCAAAATCAAACACTGAGGGTACAGAAGTATATCTTATAAGATGTTAACTTTATTTGTGAGGTTTATGTTATGGGACAGTAGAAAATTTAAAAAAATCAGAAAACAGCCGTATACTTGCACAAAAACAGACACAAATAGAAAAACACATCCAAAGAGTGAAATCATTGCAAAATCAAACACTGAGGGTACAGAAGTATATCTTATAAGATGTTAACTTTATTTGTGAGGTTTATGTTATGGGACAGTAGAAAATTGAAAAAAATCAGAAAACAGCCGTATACTTGCTGAATGTGCACAAAAACAGACACAAATAGAAAAACACATCCAGACAGTGAAATCATTGCAAAATCAAACACTGAGGGTACAGAAGTATATCTTATAAGATGTTAACTTTATTTGTGAGGTTTATGTTATGGGACAGTAGAAAATAGAAAAAAATCAGAAAACAGCCGTATACTTGCTGAATGTGCACAAAAACAGACACAAATAGAAAAACACATCCAAAGAGTGAAATCATTGCAAAATCAAACACTGAGGGTACAGAAGTATATCTTATAAGATGTTAACTTTATTTGTGAGGTTTATGTTATGGGACAGTAGAAAATTGAAAAAAATCAGAAAACTGCCGTATACTTGCACAAAAACAGACACAAATAGAAAAACACATCCAAACAGTGAAATCATTGCAAAATCAAACACTGAGGGTACAGAAGTATATCTTATAAGATTTTTACTTTATTTGTGAGGTTTATGTTATGGGACAGTAGAAAATTGAAAAAAATCAGAAAACAGCCGTATACTTGCTGAATGTGCACAAAAACAGACACAAATAGAAAAACACATCCAAACAGTGAAATCATTGCAAAATCAAACACTGAGGGTAGAGAAGTATATCTTATAAGATTTTAACTTTATTTGTGAGGTTTATGTTATGGGACAGTAGAAAATTGAAAAAAATCAGAAAACTGCCGTATACTTGCACAAAAACAGACACAAATAGAAAAACACATCCAAAGAGTGAAATCATTGCAAAATCAAACACTGAGGGTACAGAACTATATCTTATAAGATGTTAACTTTATTTGTGAGGTTTATGTTATGGGACAGTAGAAAATTGAAAAAAATCAGAAAACAGCCGTATACTTGCACAAAAACAGACACAAATAGAAAAACACATCCAAAGAGTGAAATCATTGCAAAATCAAACACTGAGGGTACAGAAGTATATCTTATAAGATGTTAACTTTATTTGTGAGGTTTATGTTATGGGACAGTAGAAAATTTAAAAAAATCAGAAAACAGCCGTATACTTGCACAAAAACAGACACAAATAGAAAAACACATCCAAAGAGTGAAATCATTGCAAAATCAAACACTGAGGGTACAGAAGTATATCTTATAAGATGTTAACTTTATTTGTGAGGTTTATGTTATGGGACAGTAGAAAATTGAAAAAAATCAGAAAACAGCCGTATACTTGCTGAATGTGCACAAAAACAGACACAAATAGAAAAACACATCCAGACAGTGAAATCATTGCAAAATCAAACACTGAGGGTACAGAAGTATATCTTATAAGATGTTAACTTTATTTGTGAGGTTTATGTTATGGGACAGTAGAAAATAGAAAAAAATCAGAAAACAGCCGTATACTTGCTGAATGTGCACAAAAACAGACACAAATAGAAAAACACATCCAAAGAGTGAAATCATTGCAAAATCAAACACTGAGGGTACAGAAGTATATCTTATAAGATGTTAACTTTATTTGTGAGGTTTATGTTATGGGACAGTAGAAAATTGAAAAAAATCAGAAAACTGCCGTATACTTGCACAAAAACAGACACAAATAGAAAAACACATCCAAACAGTGAAATCATTGCAAAATCAAACACTGAGGGTACAGAAGTATATCTTATAAGATTTTTACTTTATTTGTGAGGTTTATGTTATGGGACAGTAGAAAATTGAAAAAAATCAGAAAACAGCCGTATACTTGCTGAATGTGCACAAAAACAGACACAAATAGAAAAACACATCCAAACAGTGAAATCATTGCAAAATCAAACACTGAGGGTAGAGAAGTATATCTTATAAGATTTTAACTTTATTTGTGAGGTTTATGTTATGGGACAGTAGAAAATTGAAAAAAATCAGAAAACTGCCGTATACTTGCACAAAAACAGACACAAATAGAAAAACACATCCAAAGAGTGAAATCATTGCAAAATCAAACACTGAGGGTACAGAACTATATCTTATAAGATGTTAACTTTATTTGTGAGGTTTATGTTATGGGACAGTAGAAAATTGAAAAAAATCAGAAAACAGCCGTATACTTGCACAAAAACAGACACAAATAGAAAAACACATCCAAACAGTGAAATCATTGCAAAATCAAACACTGAGGGTACAGAAGTATATCTTATAAGATTTTTACTTTATTTGTGAGGTTTATGTTATGGGACAGTAGAAAATTGAAAAAAATCAGAAAACAGCCGTATACTTGCACAAAAACAGACACAAATAGAAAAACACATCCAAACAGTGAAATCATTGCAAAATCAAACACTGAGGGTACAGAAGTATATCTTATAAGATTTTTACTTTATTTGTGAGGTTTATGTTATGGGACAGTAGAAAATTGAAAAAAATCAGAAAACAGCCGTATACTTGCTGAATGTGCACAAAAACAGACACAAATAGAAAAACACATCCAAAGAGTGAAATCATTGCAAAATCAAACACTGAGGGTACAGAAGTATATCTTATAAGATGTTAACTTTATTTGTGAGGTTTATGTTATGGGACAGTAGAAAATTGAAAAAAATCAGAAAACAGCCGTATACTTGCTGAATGTGCACAAAAACAGACACAAATAGAAAAACACATCCAAACAGTGAAATCATTGCAAAATCAAACACTGAGGGTACAGACATATATCTTATAAGATGTTAACTTTATTTGTGAGGTTTATGTTATGGGACAGTAGAAAATTGAAAAAAATCAGAAAACAGCCATATACTTGCTGAATGTGCACAAAAACAGACACAAATAGAAAAACACATCCAAACAGTGAAATCATTGCAAAATCAAACACTGAGGGTACAGAAGTATATCTTATAAGATGTTAACTTTATTTGTGAGGTTTATGTTATGGGACAGTAGAAAATTGAAAAAAATCAGAAAACAGCCGTATACTTGCACAAAAACAGACACAAAAAGAAAAACACATCCAAACAGTGAAATCATTGCAAAATCAAACACTGAGGGTACAGAAGTATATCTTATAAGATGTTAACTTTATTTGTGAGGTTTATGTTATGGGACAGTAGAAAATTGAAAAAAATCAGAAAACAGCCGTATACTTGCTGAATGTGCACAAAAACAGACACAAATAGAAAAACACATCCAAACAGTGAAATCATTGCAAAATCAAACACTGAGGGTACAGAAGTATATCTTATAAGATGTTAACTTTATTTGTGAGGTTTATGTTATGGGACAGTAGAAAATTGAAAAAAATCAGAAAACAGCCGTATACTTGCTGAATGTGCACAAAAACAGACACAAATAGAAAAACACATCCAAACAGTGAAATCATTGCAAAATCAAACACTGAGGGTACAGAAGTATATCTTATAAGATGTTAACTTTATTTGTGAGGTTTATGTTATGGGACAGTAGAAAATTGAAAAAAATCAGAAAACAGCCGTATACTTGCTGAATGTGCACAAAAACAGACACAAATAGAAAAACACATCCAAACAGTGAAATCATTGCAAAATCAAACACTGAGGGTAGAGAAGTATATCTTATAAGATTTTAACTTTATTTGTGAGGTATATGTTATGGGACAGTAGAAAATTGAAAAAAATCAGAAAACAGCCGTATACTTGCACAAAAACAGACACAAATAGAAAAACACATCCAAACAGTGAAATCATTGCAAAATCAAACACTGAAGGCATATAACTATATCTTATAAGATTTTAACTTTATTTGTGAGGTTTATGTTATGGGACAGTAGAAAATTGAAAAAAATCAGAAAACAGCCGTATACTTGCTGAATGTGCACAAAAACAGACACAAATAGCAAAACACATTCAAACAGTGAAATCATTGCAAAATCAAACACTGAGGGTACAGAAGTATATCTTATAAGATTTTTACTTTATTTGTGAGGTTTATGTTATGGGACAGTAGAAAATTAAAAAAAAAATCAGAAAACAGCCGTATACTTGCTGAATGTGCACAAAAACAGACACAAATAGAAAAACACATCCAAAGAGTGAAATCATTGCAAAATCAAACACTGAGGGTACAGAAGTATATCTTATAAGATGTTAACTTTATTTGTGAGGTTTATGTTATGGGACAGTAGAAAATTGAAAAAAATCAGAAAACAGCCGTATACTTGCACAAAAACAGACACAAATAGAAAAACACATCCAAACAGTGAAATCATTGCAAAATCAAACACTGAAGGCATATAACTATATCTTATAAGATTTTAACTTTATTTGTGAGGTTTATGTTATGGGACAGTAGAAAATTGAAAAAAATCAGAAAACAGCCGTATACTTGCACAAAAACAGACACAAATAGAAAAACACATCCAAACAGTGAAATCGTTGCAAAATCAAACACTGAGGGTACAGAAGTATATCTTATAAGATTTTTACCTTATTTGTGAGGTTTATGTTATGGGACAGTAGAAAATTGAAAAAAATCAGAAAACAGCCGTATACTTGCTGAATGTGCACAAAAACAGACACAAATAGAAAAACACATCCAGACAGTGAAATCATTGCAAAATCAAACACTGAGGGTACAGAAGTATATCTTATAAGATGTTAACTTTATTTGTGAGGTTTATGTTATGGGACAGTAGAAAATTGAAAAAAATCAGAAAACAGCCGTATACTTGCACAAAAACAGACACAAATAGAAAAACACATCCAAAGAGTGAAATCATTGCAAAATCAAACACTGAGGGTACAGAAGTATATCTTATAAGATGTTAACTTTATTTGTGAGGTTTATGTTATGGGACAGTAGAAAATTGAAAAAAATCAGAAAACAGCCGTATACTTGCTGAATGTGCACAAAAACAGACACAAATAGAAAAACACATCCAAACAGTGAAATCATTGCAAAATCAAACACTGAGGGTACAGAAGTATATCTTATAAGATGTTAACTTTATTTGTGAGGTTTATGTTATGGGACAGTAGAAAATTTAAAAAAATCAGAAAACAGCCGTATACTTGCACAAAAACAGACACAAATAGAAAAACACATCCAAACAGTGAAATCATTGCAAAATCAAACACTGAAGGCATATAACTATATCTTATAAGATTTTAACTTTATTTGTGAGGTTTATGTTATGGGACAGTAGAAAATTGAAAAAAATCAGAAAACAGCCGTATACTTGCTGAATGTGCACAAAAACAGACACAAATAGAAAAACACATCCAAACAGTGAAATCATTGCAAAATCAAACACTGAGGGTAGAGAAGTATATCTTATAAGATTTTAACTTTATTTGTGAGGTATATGTTATGGGACAGTAGAAAATTGAAAAAAATCAGAAAACAGCCGTATACTTGCTGAATGTGCACAAAAACAGACACAAATAGAAAAACACATCCAAACAGTGAAATCATTGCAAAATCAAACACTGAGGGTACAGAAGTATATCTTATAAGATTTTTACTTTATTTGTGAGGTTTATGTTATGGGACAGTAGAAAATTGAAAAAAATCAGAAAACAGCCGTATACTTGCTGAATGTGCACAAAAACAGACACAAATAGAAAAACACATCCAAAGAGTGAAATCATTGCAAAATCAAACACTGAGGGTACAGAAGTATATCTTATAAGATGTTAACTTTATTTGTGAGGTTTATGTTATGGGACAGTAGAAAATTTAAAAAAATCAGAAAACAGCCGTATACTTGCACAAAAACAGACACAAAGAGAAAAACACATCCAAACAGTGAAATCATTGCAAAATCAAACACTGAGGGTACAGAAGTATATCTTATAAGATTTTAACTTTATTTGTGAGGTTTATGTTATGGGACAGTAGAAAATTGAAAAAAATCAGAAAACAGCCGTATACTTGCTGAATGTGCACAAAAACAGACACAAATAGAAAAACACATCCAAACAGTGAAATCATTCCAAAATCAAACACTGAAGGCATATAACTATATCTTATAAGATTTTAACTTTATTTGTGAGGTTTATGTTATGGGACAGTAGAAAATTGAAAAAAATCAGAAAACAGCCGTATACTTGCTGAATGTGCACAAAAACAGACACAAATAGAAAAACACATCCAAACAGTGAAATCATTGCAAAATCAAACACTGAGGGTACAGAAGTATATCTTATAAGATGTTAACTTTATTTGTGAGGTTTATGTTATGGGACAGTAGAAAATTGAAAAAAATCAGAAAACAGCCGTATACTTGCTGAATGTGCACAAAAACAGACACAAATAGAAAAACACATCCAAACAGTGAAATCATTGCAAAATCAAACACTGAGGGTACAGAAGTATATCTTATAAGATGTTAACTTTATTTGTGAGGTTTATGTTATGGGACAGTAGAAAATTGAAAAAAATCAGAAAACAGCCGTATACTTGCTGAATGTGCACAAAAACAGACACAAATAGAAAAACACATCCAAACAGTGAAATCATTGCAAAATCAAACACTGAGGGTAGAGAAGTATATCTTATAAGATTTTAACTTTATTTGTGAGGTATATGTTATGGGACAGTAGAAAATTGAAAAAAATCAGAAAACAGCCGTATACTTGCACAAAAACAGACACAAATAGAAAAACACATCCAAACAGTGAAATCATTGCAAAATCAAACACTGAAGGCATATAACTATATCTTATAAGATTTTAACTTTATTTGTGAGGTTTATGTTATGGGACAGTAGAAAATTGAAAAAAATCAGAAAACAGCCGTATACTTGCTGAATGTGCACAAAAACAGACACAAATAGCAAAACACATTCAAACAGTGAAATCATTGCAAAATCAAACACTGAGGGTACAGAAGTATATCTTATAAGATTTTTACTTTATTTGTGAGGTTTATGTTATGGGACAGTAGAAAATTAAAAAAAAAATCAGAAAACAGCCGTATACTTGCTGAATGTGCACAAAAACAGACACAAATAGAAAAACACATCCAAAGAGTGAAATCATTGCAAAATCAAACACTGAGGGTACAGAAGTATATCTTATAAGATGTTAACTTTATTTGTGAGGTTTATGTTATGGGACAGTAGAAAATTGAAAAAAATCAGAAAACAGCCGTATACTTGCACAAAAACAGACACAAATAGAAAAACACATCCAAACAGTGAAATCATTGCAAAATCAAACACTGAAGGCATATAACTATATCTTATAAGATTTTAACTTTATTTGTGAGGTTTATGTTATGGGACAGTAGAAAATTGAAAAAAATCAGAAAACAGCCGTATACTTGCACAAAAACAGACACAAATAGAAAAACACATCCAAACAGTGAAATCGTTGCAAAATCAAACACTGAGGGTACAGAAGTATATCTTATAAGATTTTTACCTTATTTGTGAGGTTTATGTTATGGGACAGTAGAAAATTGAAAAAAATCAGAAAACAGCCGTATACTTGCTGAATGTGCACAAAAACAGACACAAATAGAAAAACACATCCAGACAGTGAAATCATTGCAAAATCAAACACTGAGGGTACAGAAGTATATCTTATAAGATGTTAACTTTATTTGTGAGGTTTATGTTATGGGACAGTAGAAAATTGAAAAAAATCAGAAAACAGCCGTATACTTGCACAAAAACAGACACAAATAGAAAAACACATCCAAAGAGTGAAATCATTGCAAAATCAAACACTGAGGGTACAGAAGTATATCTTATAAGATGTTAACTTTATTTGTGAGGTTTATGTTATGGGACAGTAGAAAATTGAAAAAAATCAGAAAACAGCCGTATACTTGCTGAATGTGCACAAAAACAGACACAAATAGAAAAACACATCCAAACAGTGAAATCATTGCAAAATCAAACACTGAGGGTACAGAAGTATATCTTATAAGATGTTAACTTTATTTGTGAGGTTTATGTTATGGGACAGTAGAAAATTTAAAAAAATCAGAAAACAGCCGTATACTTGCACAAAAACAGACACAAATAGAAAAACACATCCAAACAGTGAAATCATTGCAAAATCAAACACTGAAGGCATATAACTATATCTTATAAGATTTTAACTTTATTTGTGAGGTTTATGTTATGGGACAGTAGAAAATTGAAAAAAATCAGAAAACAGCCGTATACTTGCTGAATGTGCACAAAAACAGACACAAATAGAAAAACACATCCAAACAGTGAAATCATTGCAAAATCAAACACTGAGGGTAGAGAAGTATATCTTATAAGATTTTAACTTTATTTGTGAGGTATATGTTATGGGACAGTAGAAAATTGAAAAAAATCAGAAAACAGCCGTATACTTGCTGAATGTGCACAAAAACAGACACAAATAGAAAAACACATCCAAACAGTGAAATCATTGCAAAATCAAACACTGAGGGTACAGAAGTATATCTTATAAGATTTTTACTTTATTTGTGAGGTTTATGTTATGGGACAGTAGAAAATTGAAAAAAATCAGAAAACAGCCGTATACTTGCTGAATGTGCACAAAAACAGACACAAATAGAAAAACACATCCAAAGAGTGAAATCATTGCAAAATCAAACACTGAGGGTACAGAAGTATATCTTATAAGATGTTAACTTTATTTGTGAGGTTTATGTTATGGGACAGTAGAAAATTTAAAAAAATCAGAAAACAGCCGTATACTTGCACAAAAACAGACACAAAGAGAAAAACACATCCAAACAGTGAAATCATTGCAAAATCAAACACTGAGGGTACAGAAGTATATCTTATAAGATTTTAACTTTATTTGTGAGGTTTATGTTATGGGACAGTAGAAAATTGAAAAAAATCAGAAAACAGCCGTATACTTGCTGAATGTGCACAAAAACAGACACAAATAGAAAAACACATCCAAACAGTGAAATCATTCCAAAATCAAACACTGAAGGCATATAACTATATCTTATAAGATTTTAACTTTATTTGTGAGGTTTATGTTATGGGACAGTAGAAAATTGAAAAAAATCAGAAAACAGCCGTATACTTGCTGAATGTGCACAAAAACAGACACAAATAGAAAAACACATCCAAACAGTGAAATCATTGCAAAATCAAACACTGAGGGTACAGAAGTATATCTTATAAGATGTTAACTTTATTTGTGAGGTTTATGTTATGGGACAGTAGAAAATTGAAAAAAATCAGAAAACAGCCGTATACTTGCTGAATGTGCACAAAAACAGACACAAATAGAAAAACACATCCAAACAGTGAAATCATTGCAAAATCAAACACTGAGGGTACAGAAGTATATCTTATAAGATGTTAACTTTATTTGTGAGGTTTATGTTATGGGACAGTAGAAAATTGAAAAAAATCAGAAAACAGCCGTATACTTGCTGAATGTGCACAAAAACAGACACAAATAGAAAAACACATCCAAACAGTGAAATCATTGCAAAATCAAACACTGAGGGTAGAGAAGTATATCTTATAAGATTTTAACTTTATTTGTGAGGTATATGTTATGGGACAGTAGAAAATTGAAAAAAATCAGAAAACAGCCGTATACTTGCACAAAAACAGACACAAATAGAAAAACACATCCAAACAGTGAAATCATTGCAAAATCAAACACTGAAGGCATATAACTATATCTTATAAGATTTTAACTTTATTTGTGAGGTTTATGTTATGGGACAGTAGAAAATTGAAAAAAATCAGAAAACAGCCGTATACTTGCTGAATGTGCACAAAAACAGACACAAATAGCAAAACACATTCAAACAGTGAAATCATTGCAAAATCAAACACTGAGGGTACAGAAGTATATCTTATAAGATTTTTACTTTATTTGTGAGGTTTATGTTATGGGACAGTAGAAAATTAAAAAAAAAATCAGAAAACAGCCGTATACTTGCTGAATGTGCACAAAAACAGACACAAATAGAAAAACACATCCAAAGAGTGAAATCATTGCAAAATCAAACACTGAGGGTACAGAAGTATATCTTATAAGATGTTAACTTTATTTGTGAGGTTTATGTTATGGGACAGTAGAAAATTGAAAAAAATCAGAAAACAGCCGTATACTTGCACAAAAACAGACACAAATAGAAAAACACATCCAAACAGTGAAATCATTGCAAAATCAAACACTGAAGGCATATAACTATATCTTATAAGATTTTAACTTTATTTGTGAGGTTTATGTTATGGGACAGTAGAAAATTGAAAAAAATCAGAAAACAGCCGTATACTTGCACAAAAACAGACACAAATAGAAAAACACATCCAAACAGTGAAATCGTTGCAAAATCAAACACTGAGGGTACAGAAGTATATCTTATAAGATTTTTACCTTATTTGTGAGGTTTATGTTATGGGACAGTAGAAAATTGAAAAAAATCAGAAAACAGCCGTATACTTGCTGAATGTGCACAAAAACAGACACAAATAGAAAAACACATCCAGACAGTGAAATCATTGCAAAATCAAACACTGAGGGTACAGAAGTATATCTTATAAGATGTTAACTTTATTTGTGAGGTTTATGTTATGGGACAGTAGAAAATTGAAAAAAATCAGAAAACAGCCGTATACTTGCACAAAAACAGACACAAATAGAAAAACACATCCAAAGAGTGAAATCATTGCAAAATCAAACACTGAGGGTACAGAAGTATATCTTATAAGATGTTAACTTTATTTGTGAGGTTTATGTTATGGGACAGTAGAAAATTGAAAAAAATCAGAAAACAGCCGTATACTTGCTGAATGTGCACAAAAACAGACACAAATAGAAAAACACATCCAAACAGTGAAATCATTGCAAAATCAAACACTGAGGGTACAGAAGTATATCTTATAAGATGTTAACTTTATTTGTGAGGTTTATGTTATGGGACAGTAGAAAATTTAAAAAAATCAGAAAACAGCCGTATACTTGCACAAAAACAGACACAAATAGAAAAACACATCCAAACAGTGAAATCATTGCAAAATCAAACACTGAAGGCATATAACTATATCTTATAAGATTTTAACTTTATTTGTGAGGTTTATGTTATGGGACAGTAGAAAATTGAAAAAAATCAGAAAACAGCCGTATACTTGCTGAATGTGCACAAAAACAGACACAAATAGAAAAACACATCCAAACAGTGAAATCATTGCAAAATCAAACACTGAGGGTAGAGAAGTATATCTTATAAGATTTTAACTTTATTTGTGAGGTATATGTTATGGGACAGTAGAAAATTGAAAAAAATCAGAAAACAGCCGTATACTTGCTGAATGTGCACAAAAACAGACACAAATAGAAAAACACATCCAAACAGTGAAATCATTGCAAAATCAAACACTGAGGGTACAGAAGTATATCTTATAAGATTTTTACTTTATTTGTGAGGTTTATGTTATGGGACAGTAGAAAATTGAAAAAAATCAGAAAACAGCCGTATACTTGCTGAATGTGCACAAAAACAGACACAAATAGAAAAACACATCCAAAGAGTGAAATCATTGCAAAATCAAACACTGAGGGTACAGAAGTATATCTTATAAGATGTTAACTTTATTTGTGAGGTTTATGTTATGGGACAGTAGAAAATTTAAAAAAATCAGAAAACAGCCGTATACTTGCACAAAAACAGACACAAAGAGAAAAACACATCCAAACAGTGAAATCATTGCAAAATCAAACACTGAGGGTACAGAAGTATATCTTATAAGATTTTAACTTTATTTGTGAGGTTTATGTTATGGGACAGTAGAAAATTGAAAAAAATCAGAAAACAGCCGTATACTTGCTGAATGTGCACAAAAACAGACACAAATAGAAAAACACATCCAAACAGTGAAATCATTCCAAAATCAAACACTGAAGGCATATAACTATATCTTATAAGATTTTAACTTTATTTGTGAGGTTTATGTTATGGGACAGTAGAAAATTGAAAAAAATCAGAAAACAGCCGTATACTTGCACAAAAACAGACACAAATAGAAAAACACATCCAAAGAGTGAAATCATTGCAAAATCAAACACTGAGGGTACAGAAGTATATCTTATAAGATGTTAACTTTATTTGTGAGGTTTATGTTATGGGACAGTAGAAAATTTAAAAAAATCAGAAAACAGCCGTATACTTGCACAAAAACAGACACAAATAGAAAAACACATCCAAACAGTGAAATCATTGCAAAATCAAACACTGAGGGTACATAAGTATATCTTATAAGATTTTTACTTTATTTGTGAGGTTTATGTTATGGGACAGTAGAAAATTGAAAAAAATCAGAAAACAGCCGTATACTTGCTGAATGTGCACAAAAACAGACACAAATAGAAAAACACATCCAAACAGTGAAATCATTGCAAAATCAAACACTGAGGGTACAGAAGTATATCTTATAAGATGTTAACTTTATTTGTGAGGTTTATGTTATGGGACAGTAGAAAATTTAAAAAAATCAGAAAACAGCCGTATACTTGCACAAAAACAGACACAAATAGAAAAACACATCCAAACAGTGAAATCATTGCAAAATCAAACACTGAAGGCATATAACTATATCTTATAAGATTTTAACTTTATTTGTGAGGTTTATGTTATGGGACAGTAGAAAATTGAAAAAAATCAGAAAACAGCCGTATACTTGCTGAATGTGCACAAAAACAGACACAAATAGAAAAACACATCCAAACAGTGAAATCATTGCAAAATCAAACACTGAGGGTACAGAAGTATATCTTATAAGATTTTAACTTTATTTGTGAGGTTTATGTTATGGGACAGTAGAAAATTGAAAAAAATCAGAAAACAGCCGTATACTTGCTGAATGGGCACAAAAACAGACACAAATAGAAAAACACATCCAAACAGTGAAATCATTCCAAAATCAAACACTGAAGGCATATAACTATATCTTATAAGATTTTAACTTTATTTGTGAGGTTTATGTTATGGGACAGTAGAAAATTGAAAAAAATCAGAAAACAGCCGCATACTTGCACAAAAACAGACACAAATAGAAAAACACATCCAAAGAGTGAAATCATTGCAAAATCAAACACTGAGGGTACAGAAGTATATCTTATAAGATGTTAACTTTATTTGTGAGGTTTATGTTATGGGACAGTAGAAAATTGAAAAAAATCAGAAAACAGCCGTATACTTGCACAAAAACAGACACAAATAGAAAAACACATCCAAACAGTGAAATCATTGCAAAATCAAACACTGAGGGTACAGAAGTATATCTTATAAGATTTTTACTTTATTTGTGAGGTTTATGTTATGGGACAGTAGAAAATTGAAAAAAATCAGAAAACAGCCGTATACTTGCTGAATGTACACAAAAACAGACACAAATAGAAAAACACATCCAAAGAGTGAAATCATTGCAAAATCAAACACTGAGGGTACAGAAGTATATCTTATAAGATGTTAACTTTATTTGTGAGGTTTATGTTATGGGACAGTAGAAAATTTAAAAAAATCAGAAAACAGCCGTATACTTGCTGAACGTGCACAAAAACAGACACAAATATAAAAACACATCCAAACAGTGAAATCATTGCAAAATCAAACACTGAGGGTACAGAAGTATATCTTATAAGATGTTAACTTTATTTGTGAGGTTTATGTTATGGGACAGTAGAAAATTTAAAAAAATCAGAAAACAGCCGTATACTTGCACAAAAACAGACACAAAGAGAAAAACACATCCAAACAGTGAAATCATTGCAAAATCAAACACTGAGGGTACAGAAGTATATCTTATAAGATTTTAACTTTATTTGTGAGGTTTATGTTATGGGACAGTAGAAAATTGAAAAAAATCAGAAAACAGCCGTATACTTGCACAAAAACAGACACAAATAGAAAAACACATCCAAAGAGTGAAATCATTGCAAAATCAAACACTGAGGGTACAGAAGTATATCTTATAAGATGTTAACTTTATTTGTGAGGTTTATGTTATGGGACAGTAGAAAATTGAAAAAAATCAGAAAACAGCCGTATACTTGCTGAATGTGCACAAAAACAGACACAAATAGAAAAACACATCCAAACAGTGAAATCATTGCAAAATCAAACACTGAGGGTACAGAAGTATATCTTATAAGATGTTAACTTTATTTGTGAGGTTTATGTTATGGGACAGTAGAAAATTTAAAAAAATCAGAAAACAGCCGTATACTTGCACAAAAACAGACACAAATAGAAAAACACATCCAAACAGTGAAATCATTGCAAAATCAAACACTGAAGGCATATAACTATATCTTATAAGATTTTAACTTTATTTGTGAGGTTTATGTTATGGGACAGTAGAAAATTGAAAAAAATCAGAAAACAGCCGTATACTTGCTGAATGTGCACAAAAACAGACACAAATAGAAAAACACATCCAAACAGTGAAATCATTGCAAAATCAAACACTGAGGGTAGAGAAGTATATCTTATAAGATTTTAACTTTATTTGTGAGGTATATGTTATGGGACAGTAGAAAATTGAAAAAAATCAGAAAACAGCCGTATACTTGCTGAATGTGCACAAAAACAGACACAAATAGAAAAACACATCCAAACAGTGAAATCATTGCAAAATCAAACACTGAGGGTACAGAAGTATATCTTATAAGATTTTTACTTTATTTGTGAGGTTTATGTTATGGGACAGTAGAAAATTGAAAAAAATCAGAAAACAGCCGTATACTTGCTGAATGTGCACAAAAACAGACACAAATAGAAAAACACATCCAAAGAGTGAAATCATTGCAAAATCAAACACTGAGGGTACAGAAGTATATCTTATAAGATGTTAACTTTATTTGTGAGGTTTATGTTATGGGACAGTAGAAAATTTAAAAAAATCAGAAAACAGCCGTATACTTGCACAAAAACAGACACAAAGAGAAAAACACATCCAAACAGTGAAATCATTGCAAAATCAAACACTGAGGGTACAGAAGTATATCTTATAAGATTTTAACTTTATTTGTGAGGTTTATGTTATGGGACAGTAGAAAATTGAAAAAAATCAGAAAACAGCCGTATACTTGCTGAATGTGCACAAAAACAGACACAAATAGAAAAACACATCCAAACAGTGAAATCATTCCAAAATCAAACACTGAAGGCATATAACTATATCTTATAAGATTTTAACTTTATTTGTGAGGTTTATGTTATGGGACAGTAGAAAATTGAAAAAAATCAGAAAACAGCCGTATACTTGCTGAATGTACACAAAAACAGACACAAATAGAAAAACACATCCAAAGAGTGAAATCATTGCAAAATCAAACACTGAGGGTACAGAAGTATATCTTATAAGATGTTAACTTTATTTGTGAGGTTTATGTTATGGGACAGTAGAAAATTTAAAAAAATCAGAAAACAGCCGTATACTTGCTGAACGTGCACAAAAACAGACACAAATATAAAAACACATCCAAACAGTGAAATCATTGCAAAATCAAACACTGAGGGTACAGAAGTATATCTTATAAGATGTTAACTTTATTTGTGAGGTTTATGTTATGGGACAGTAGAAAATTTAAAAAAATCAGAAAACAGCCGTATACTTGCACAAAAACAGACACAAAGAGAAAAACACATCCAAACAGTGAAATCATTGCAAAATCAAACACTGAGGGTACAGAAGTATATCTTATAAGATTTTAACTTTATTTGTGAGGTTTATGTTATGGGACAGTAGAAAATTGAAAAAAATCAGAAAACAGCCGTATACTTGCACAAAAACAGACACAAATAGAAAAACACATCCAAACAGTGAAATCATTGCAAAATCAAACACTGAAGGCATATAACTATATCTTATAAGATTTTAACTTTATTTGTGAGGTTTATGTTATGGGACAGTAGAAAATTGAAAAAAATCAGAAAACAGCCGTATACTTGCACAAAAACAGACACAAATAGAAAAACACATCCAAACAGTGAAATCATTGCAAAATCAAACACTGAGGGTACAGAAGTATATCTTATAAGATGTTAACTTTATTTGTGAGGTTTATGTTATGGGACAGTAGAAAATTGAAAAAAATCAGAAAACAGCCGTATACTTGCTGAATGTGCACAAAAACAGACACAAATAGCAAAACACATCCAAACAGTGAAATCATTGCAAAATCAAACACTGAAGGCATATAACTATATCTTATAAGATTTTAACTTTATTTGTGAGGTTTATGTTATGGGACAGTAGAAAATTGAAAAAAATCAGAAAACAGCCGTATACTTGCTGAATATGCACAAAAACAGACACAAATAGAAAAACACATCCAAACAGTGAAATCATTGCAAAATCAAACACTGAGGGTAAATAACTATATCTTATAAGATTTTAACTTTATTTGTGAGGTTTATGTTATGGGACAGTAGAAAATTGAAAAAAATCAGAAAACAGCCGTATACTTGCTGAATGTGCACAAAAACAGACACAAATAGAAAAACACATCCAAAGAGTGAAATCATTGCAAAATCAAACACTGAGGGTACAGAAGTATATCTTATAAGATGTTAACTTTATTTGTGAGGTTTATGTTATGGGACAGTAGAAAATTTAAAAAAATCAGAAAACAGCCGTATACTTGCACAAAAACAGACACAAATAGAAAAACACATCCAAAGAGTGAAATCATTGCAAAATCAAACACTGAGGGTACAGAAGTATATCTTATAAGATGTTAACTTTATTTGTGAGGTTTATGTTATGGGACAGTAGAAAATTGAAAAAAATCAGAAAACAGCCGTATACTTGCACAAAAACAGACACAAATAGAAAAACACATCCAAACAGTGAATTCATTGCAAAATCAAACACTGAGGGTACAGAAGTATATCTTATAAGATTTTTACTTTATTTGTGAGGTTTATGTTATGGGACAGTAGAAAATTTAAAAAAATCAGAAAACAGCCGTATACTTGCTGAATGTGCACAAAAACAGACACAAATAGAAAAACACATCCAGACAGTGAAATCATTGCAAAATCAAACACTGAGGGTACAGAAGTATATCTTATAAGATGTTAACTTTATTTGTGAGGTTTATGTTATGGGACAGTAGAAAATTGAAAAAAATCAGAAAACAGCCGTATACTTGCTGAATGTGCACAAAAACAGACACAAATAGAAAAACACATCCAAACAGTGAAATCATTGCAAAATCAAACACTGAGGGCACAGAAGTATATCTTATAAGATTTTAACTTTATTTGTGAGGTTTATGTTATGGGACAGTAGAAAATTGAAAAAAATCAGAAAACAGCCGTATACTTGCTGAATGTGCACAAAAACAGACACAAATAGAAAAACACATCCAAACAGTGAAATCATTCCAAAATCAAACACTGAAGGCATATAACTATATCTTATAAGATTTTAACTTTATTTGTGAGGTTTATGTTATGGGACAGTAGAAAATTGAAAAAAATCAGAAAACAGCCGTATACTTGCTGAATGTGCACAAAAACAGACACAAATAGAAAAACACATCCAAACAGTGAAATCATTGCAAAATCAAACACTGAGGGTACATAAGTATATCTTATAAGATGTTAACTTTATTTGTGAGGTTTATGTTATGGGACAGTAGAAAATTGAAAAAAATCAGAAAACAGCCGTATACTTGCACAAAAACAGACACAAATAGAAAAACACATCCAAAGAGTGAAATCATTGCAAAATCAAACACTGAGGGTACAGAAGTATATCTTATAAGATGTTAACTTTATTTGTGAGGTTTATGTTATGGGACAGTAGAAAATTGAAAAAAATCAGAAAACAGCCGTATACTTGCACAAAAACAGACACAAATAGAAAAACACATCCAAACAGTGAAATCATTGCAAAATCAAACACTGAAGGCATATAACTATATCTTATAAGATTTTAACTTTATTTGTGAGGTTTATGTTATGGGACAGTAGAAAATTGAAAAAAATCAAAAAAACAGCCGTATACTTGCACAAAAACAGACACAAATAGAAAAACACATCCAAACAGTGAAATCATTGCACAATCAAACACTGAGGGTACAGAAGTATATCTTATAAGATGTTAACTTTATTTGTGAGGTTTATGTTATGGGACAGTAGAAAATTGAAAAAAATCAGAAAACAGCCGTATACTTGCTGAATGTGCACAAAAACAGACACAAATAGCAAAACACATCCAAACAGTGAAATCATTGCAAAATCAAACACTGAAGGGATATAACTATATCTTATAAGATTTTAACTTTATTTGTGAGGTTTATGTTATGGGACAGTAGAAAATTAAAAAAAATCAGAAAACAGCCGTATACTTGCTGAATGTGCACAAAAACAGACACAAATAGAAAAACACATCCAAACAGTGAAATCATTGCAAAATCAAACACTGAGGGTACAGAAGTATATCTTATAAGATGTTAACTTTATTTGTGAGGTTTATGTTATGGGACAGTAGAAAATTGAAAAAAATCAGAAAACAGCCGTATACTTGCTGAATGTGCACAAAAACAGACACAAATAGAAAAACACATCCAAACAGTGAAATCATTGCAAAATCAAACACTGAGGGTACAGACATATATCTTATAAGATGTTAACTTTATTTGTGAGGTTTATGTTATGGGACAGTAGAAAATTGAAAAAAATCAGAAAACAGCCGTATACTTGCACAAAAACAGACACAAATAGAAAAACACATCCAAACAGTGAAATCATTGCAAAATCAAACACTGAGGGTACAGAAGTATATCTTATAAGATTTTTACTTTATTTGTGAGGTTTATGTTATGGGACAGTAGAAAATTGAAAAAAATCAGAAAACAGCCGTATACTTGCACAAAAACAGACACAAATAGAAAAACACATCCAAACAGTGAAATCATTGCAAAATCAAACACTGAGGGTACAGAAGTATATCTTATAAGATTTTTACTTTATTTGTGAGGTTTATGTTATGGGACAGTAGAAAATTGAAAAAAATCAGAAAACAGCCGTATACTTGCTGAATGTGCACAAAAACAGACACAAATAGAAAAACACATCCAAAGAGTGAAATCATTGCAAAATCAAACACTGAGGGTACAGAAGTATATCTTATAAGATGTTAACTTTATTTGTGAGGTTTATGTTATGGGACAGTAGAAAATTTAAGAAAATCAGAAAACAGCCGTATACCTGCATAAAAACAGACACAAATAGAAAAACACATCCAAAGAGTGAAATCATTGCAAAATCAAACACTGAGGGTACAGAAGTATATCTTATAAGATGTTAACTTTATTTGTGAGGTTTATGTTATGGGACAGTAGAAAATTGAAAAAAATCAGAAAACAGCCGTATACTTGCTGAATGTGCACAAAAACAGACACAAATAGAAAAACACATCCAAACAGTGAAATCATTGCAAAATCAAACACTGAGGGTAGAGAAGTATATCTTATAAGATTTTAACTTTATTTGTGAGGTTTATGTTATGGGACAGTAGAAAATTGAAAAAAATCAGAAAACTGCCGTATACTTGCTGAATGTGCACAAAAACAGACACAAATAGAAAAACACATCCAAACAGTGAAATCATTGCAAAATCAAACACTGAGGGTACAGAAGTATATCTTATAAGATGTTAACTTTATTTGTGAGGTTTATGTTATGGGACAGTAGAAAATTTAAAAAAATCAGAAAACAGCCGTATACTTGCTGAATGTGCAAAAAAACAGACACAAATAGAAAAACACATCCAAACAGTGAAATCATTGCAAAATCAAACACTGAGGGTACAGAAGTATATCTTATAAGATGTTAACTTTATTTGTGAGGTTTATGTTATGGGACAGTAGAAAATTTAAAAAAATCAGAAAACAGCCGTATACTTGCACAAAAACAGACACAAATAGAAAAACACATCCAAAGAGTGAAATCATTGCAAAATCAAACACTGAGGGTACAGAAGTATATCTTATAAGATTTTAACTTTATTTGTGAGGTTTATGTTATGGGACAGTAGAAAATTGAAAAAAATCAGAAAACAGCCGTATACTTGCTGAATGTGCACAAAAACAGACACAAATAGAAAAACACATCCAAACAGTGAAATCATTGCAAAATCAAACACTGAGGGCACAGAAGTATATCTTATAAGATTTTAACTTTATTTGTGAGGTTTATGTTATGGGACAGTAGAAAATTGAAAAAAATCAGAAAACAGCCGTATACTTGCTGAATGTGCACAAAAACAGACACAAATAGAAAAACACATCCAAACAGTGAAATCATTGCAAAATCAAACACTGAGGGTACAGACATATATCTTATAAGATGTTAACTTTATTTGTGAGGTTTATGTTATGGGACAGTAGAAAATTGAAAAAAATCAGAAAACAGCCGTATACTTGCACAAAAACAGACACAAATAGAAAAACACATCCAAACAGTGAAATCATTGCAAAATCAAACACTGAGGGTACAGAAGTATATCTTATAAGATTTTTACTTTATTTGTGAGGTTTATGTTATGGGACAGTAGAAAATTGAAAAAAATCAGAAAACAGCCGTATACTTGCACAAAAACAGACACAAATAGAAAAACACATCCAAACAGTGAAATCATTGCAAAATCAAACACTGAGGGTACAGAAGTATATCTTATAAGATTTTTACTTTATTTGTGAGGTTTATGTTATGGGACAGTAGAAAATTGAAAAAAATCAGAAAACAGCCGTATACTTGCTGAATGTGCACAAAAACAGACACAAATAGAAAAACACATCCAAAGAGTGAAATCATTGCAAAATCAAACACTGAGGGTACAGAAGTATATCTTATAAGATGTTAACTTTATTTGTGAGGTTTATGTTATGGGACAGTAGAAAATTTAAGAAAATCAGAAAACAGCCGTATACCTGCATAAAAACAGACACAAATAGAAAAACACATCCAAAGAGTGAAATCATTGCAAAATCAAACACTGAGGGTACAGAAGTATATCTTATAAGATGTTAACTTTATTTGTGAGGTTTATGTTATGGGACAGTAGAAAATTGAAAAAAATCAGAAAACAGCCGTATACTTGCTGAATGTGCACAAAAACAGACACAAATAGAAAAACACATCCAAACAGTGAAATCATTGCAAAATCAAACACTGAGGGTACAGAAGTATATCTTATAAGATGTTAACTTTATTTGTGAGGTTTATGTTATGGGACAGTAGAAAATTGAAAAAAATCAGAAAACAGCCGTATACTTGCACAAAAACAGACACAAATAGAAAAACACATCCAAACAGTGAAATCATTGCAAAATCAAACACTGAGGGTACAGAAGTATATCTTATAAGATTTTAACTTTATTTGTGAGGTTTATGTTATGGGACAGTAGAAAATTGAAAAAAATCAGAAAACAGCCGTATACTTGCTGAATGTGCACAAAAACAGACACAAATAGAAAAACACATCCAAACAGTGAAATCATTGCAAAATCAAACACTGAGGGTAGAGAAGTATATCTTATAAGATTTTAACTTTATTTGTGAGGTTTATGTTATGGGACAGTAGAAAATTGAAAAAAATCAGAAAACTGCCGTATACTTGCTGAATGTGCACAAAAACAGACACAAATAGAAAAACACATCCAAACAGTGAAATCATTGCAAAATCAAACACTGAGGGTACAGAAGTATATCTTATAAGATGTTAACTTTATTTGTGAGGTTTATGTTATGGGACAGTAGAAAATTTAAAAAAATCAGAAAACAGCCGTATACTTGCTGAATGTGCAAAAAAACAGACACAAATAGAAAAACACATCCAAACAGTGAAATCATTGCAAAATCAAACACTGAGGGTACAGAAGTATATCTTATAAGATGTTAACTTTATTTGTGAGGTTTATGTTATGGGACAGTAGAAAATTTAAAAAAATCAGAAAACAGCCGTATACTTGCACAAAAACAGACACAAATAGAAAAACACATCCAAAGAGTGAAATCATTGCAAAATCAAACACTGAGGGTACAGAAGTATATCTTATAAGATTTTAACTTTATTTGTGAGGTTTATGTTATGGGACAGTAGAAAATTGAAAAAAATCAGAAAACAGCCGTATACTTGCTGAATGTGCACAAAAACAGACACAAATAGAAAAACACATCCAAACAGTGAAATCATTGCAAAATCAAACACTGAGGGCACAGAAGTATATCTTATAAGATTTTAACTTTATTTGTGAGGTTTATGTTATGGGACAGTAGAAAATTGAAAAAAATCAGAAAACAGCCGTATACTTGCTGAATGTGCACAAAAACAGACACAAATAGAAAAACACATCCAAACAGTGAAATCATTGCAAAATCAAACACTGAGGGTAGAGAAGTATATCTTATAAGATTTTAACTTTATTTGTGAGGTTTATGTTATGGGACAGTAGAAAATTGAAAAGAATCAGAAAACAGCCTTATACTTGCACAAAAACAGACACAAATAGAAAAACACATCCAAACAGTGAAATCATTGCAAAATCAAACACTGAGGGTACAGAAGTATATCTTATAAGATTTTTACTTTATTTGTGAGGTTTATGTTATGGGACAGTAGAAAATTGAAAAAAATCAGAAAACAGCCGTATACTTGCTGAATGTGCACAAAAACAGACACAAATAGAAAAACACATCCAAACAGTGAAATCATTGCAAAATCAAACACTGAGGGCACAGAAGTATATCTTATAAGATTTTAACTTTATTTGTGAGGTTTATGTTATGGGACAGTAGAAAATTGAAAAAAATCAGAAAACAGCCGTATACTTGCTGAATGTGCACAAAAACAGACACAAATAGAAAAACACATCCAAAGAGTGAAATCATTGCAAAATCAAACACTGAGGGTACAGAAGTATATCTTATAAGATGTTAACTTTATTTGTGAGGTTTATGTTATGGGACAGTAGAAAATTGAAAAAAATCAGAAAACAGCCGTATACTTGCACAAAAACAGACACAAATAGAAAAACACATCCAAACAGTGAAATCATTGCAAAATCAAACACTGAGGGTACAGAAGTATATCTTATAAGATGTTAACTTTATTTGTGAGGTTTATGTTATGGGACAGTAGAAAATTGAAAAAAATCAGAAAACAGCCGTATACTTGCTGAATGTGCACAAAAACAGACACAAATAGAAAAACACATCCAAACAGTGAAATCATTGCAAAATCAAACACTGAGGGTAAATAACTATATCTTATAAGATTTTAACTTTATTTGTGAGGTTTATGTTATGGGACAGTAGAAAATTGAAAAAAATCAGAAAACAGCCGTATACTTGCACAAAAACAGACACAAATAGAAAAACACATCCAAACAGTGAAATCATTGCAAAATCAAACACTGAAGGCATATAACTATATCTTATAAGATTTTAACTTTATTTGTGAGGTTTATGTTATGGGACAGTAGAAAATTGAAAAAAATCAGAAAACAGCCGTATACTTGCTGAATGTGCACAAAAACAGACACAAATAGAAAAACACATCCAAAGAGTTAAATCATTGCAAAATCAAACACTGAGGGTAAATAACTATATCTTATAAGATTTTAACTTTATTTGTGAGGTTTATGTTATGGGACAGTAGAAAATTGAAAAAAATCAGAAAACAGCCGTATACTTGCACAAAAACAGACACAAATAGAAAAACACATCCAAACAGTGAAATCATTGCAAAATCAAACACTGAAGGCATATAACTATATCTTATAAGATTTTAACTTTATTTGTGAGGTTTATGTTATGGGACAGTAGAAAATTGAAAAAAATCAGAAAACAGCCGTATACTTGCACAAAAACAGACACAAATAGAAAAACACAAATAGAAAAACACATCCAAACAGTGAAATCATTGCAAAATCAAACACTGAGGGTAAATAACTATATCTTATAAGATTTTAACTTTATTTGTGAGGTTTATGTTATGGGACAGTAGAAAATTGAAAAAAATCAGAAAACAGCCGTATACTTGCACAAAAACAGACACAAATAGAAAAACACATCCAAACAGTGAAATCATTGCAAAATCAAACACTGAAGGCATATAACTATATCTTATAAGATTTTAACTTTATTTGTGAGGTTTATGTTATGGGACAGTAGAAAATTGAAAAAAATCAGAAAACAGCCGTATACTTGCTGAATGTGCACAAAAACAGACACAAATAGAAAAACACATCCAAACAGTGAAATCATTGCAAAATCAAACACTGAAGGCATATAACTATATCTTATAAGATTTTAACTTTATTTGTGAGGTTTATGTTATGGGACAGTAGAAAATTGAAAAAAATCAGAAAACTGCCGTATACTTGCACAAAAACAGACACAAATAGAAAAACACATCCAAACAGTGAAATCATTGCAAAATCAAACACTGAGGGTACAGAAGTATATCTTATAAGATGTTAACTTTATTTGTGAGGTTTATGTTATGGGACAGTAGAAAATTGAAAAAAATCAGAAAACAGCCGTATACTTGCTGAATGTGCACAAAAACAGACACAAATAGAAAAACACATCCAAAGAGTGAAATCATTGCAAAATCAAACACTGAGGGTACAGAAGTATATCTTATAAGATGTTAACTTTATTTGTGAGGTTTATGTTATGGGACAGTAGAAAATTGAAAAAAATCAGAAAACAGCCGTATACTTGCACAAAAACAGACACAAATAGAAAAACACATCCAAACAGTGAAATCATTGCAAAATCAAACACTGAGGGTACAGAAGTATATCTTATAAGATGTTAACTTTATTTGTGAGGTTTATGTTATGGGACAGTAGAAAATTGAAAAAAATCAGAAAACAGCCGTATACTTGCACAAAAACAGACACAAATAGAAAAACACATCCAAACAGTGAAATCATTGCAAAATCAAACACTGAAGGCATATAACTATATCTTATAAGATTTTAACTTTATTTGTGAGGTTTATGTTATGGGACAGTAGAAAATTGAAAAAAATCAGAAAACAGCCGTATACTTGCTGAATGTGCACAAAAACAGACACAAATAGAAAAACACATCCAAACAGTGAAATCATTGCAAAATCAAACACTGAGGGTAAATAACTATATCTTATAAGATTTTAACTTTATTTGTGAGGTTTATGTTATGGGACAGTAGAAAATTGAAAAAAATCAGAAAACAGCCGTATACTTGCACAAAAACAGACACAAATAGAAAAACACATCCAAACAGTGAAATCATTGCAAAATCAAACACTGAAGGCATATAACTATATCTTATAAGATTTTAACTTTATTTGTGAGGTTTATGTTATGGGACAGTAGAAAATTGAAAAAAATCAGAAAACAGCCGTATACTTGCTGAATGTGCACAAAAACAGACACAAATAGAAAAACACATCCAAAGAGTGAAATCATTGCAAAATCAAACACTGAGGGTACAGAAGTATATCTTATAAGATGTTAACTTTATTTGTGAGGTTTATGTTATGGGACAGTAGAAAATTGAAAAAAATCAGAAAACAGCCGTATACTTGCTGAATGTGCACAAAAACAGACACAAATAGAAAAACACATCCAAACAGTGAAATCATTGCAAAATCAAACACTGAGGGTAGAGAAGTATATCTTATAAGATTTTAACTTTATTTGTGAGGTTTATGTTATGGGACAGTAGAAAATTGAAAAAAATCAGAAAACAGCCTTATACTTGCACAAAAACAGACACAAATAGAAAAACACATCCAAACAGTGAAATCATTGCAAAATCAAACACTGAGGGTACAGAAGTATATCTTATAAGATTTTTACTTTATTTGTGAGGTTTATGTTATGGGACAGTAGAAAATTGAAAAAAATCAGAAAACAGCCGTATACTTGCTGAATGTGCACAAAAACAGACACAAATAGAAAAACACATCCAAACAGTGAAATCATTGCAAAATCAAACACTGAGGGCACAGAAGTATATCTTATAAGATTTTAACTTTATTTGTGAGGTTTATGTTATGGGACAGTAGAAAATTGAAAAAAATCAGAAAACAGCCGTATACTTGCTGAATGTGCACAAAAACAGACACAAATAGAAAAACACATCCAAAGAGTGAAATCATTGCAAAATCAAACACTGAGGGTACAGAAGTATATCTTATAAGATGTTAACTTTATTTGTGAGGTTTATGTTATGGGACAGTAGAAAATTGAAAAAAATCAGAAAACAGCCGTATACTTGCACAAAAACAGACACAAATAGAAAAACACATCCAAACAGTGAAATCATTGCAAAATCAAACACTGAGGGTACAGAAGTATATCTTATAAGATGTTAACTTTATTTGTGAGGTTTATGTTATGGGACAGTAGAAAATTGAAAAAAATCAGAAAACAGCCGTATACTTGCTGAATGTGCACAAAAACAGACACAAATAGAAAAACACATCCAAACAGTGAAATCATTGCAAAATCAAACACTGAGGGTAAATAACTATATCTTATAAGATTTTAACTTTATTTGTGAGGTTTATGTTATGGGACAGTAGAAAATTGAAAAAAATCAGAAAACAGCCGTATACTTGCACAAAAACAGACACAAATAGAAAAACACATCCAAACAGTGAAATCATTGCAAAATCAAACACTGAAGGCATATAACTATATCTTATAAGATTTTAACTTTATTTGTGAGGTTTATGTTATGGGACAGTAGAAAATTGAAAAAAATCAGAAAACAGCCGTATACTTGCTGAATGTGCACAAAAACAGACACAAATAGAAAAACACATCCAAAGAGTTAAATCATTGCAAAATCAAACACTGAGGGTAAATAACTATATCTTATAAGATTTTAACTTTATTTGTGAGGTTTATGTTATGGGACAGTAGAAAATTGAAAAAAATCAGAAAACAGCCGTATACTTGCACAAAAACAGACACAAATAGAAAAACACATCCAAACAGTGAAATCATTGCAAAATCAAACACTGAAGGCATATAACTATATCTTATAAGATTTTAACTTTATTTGTGAGGTTTATGTTATGGGACAGTAGAAAATTGAAAAAAATCAGAAAACAGCCGTATACTTGCACAAAAACAGACACAAATAGAAAAACACAAATAGAAAAACACATCCAAACAGTGAAATCATTGCAAAATCAAACACTGAGGGTAAATAACTATATCTTATAAGATTTTAACTTTATTTGTGAGGTTTATGTTATGGGACAGTAGAAAATTGAAAAAAATCAGAAAACAGCCGTATACTTGCACAAAAACAGACACAAATAGAAAAACACATCCAAACAGTGAAATCATTGCAAAATCAAACACTGAAGGCATATAACTATATCTTATAAGATTTTAACTTTATTTGTGAGGTTTATGTTATGGGACAGTAGAAAATTGAAAAAAATCAGAAAACAGCCGTATACTTGCTGAATGTGCACAAAAACAGACACAAATAGAAAAACACATCCAAACAGTGAAATCATTGCAAAATCAAACACTGAAGGCATATAACTATATCTTATAAGATTTTAACTTTATTTGTGAGGTTTATGTTATGGGACAGTAGAAAATTGAAAAAAATCAGAAAACAGCCGTATACTTGCACAAAAACAGACACAAATAGAAAAACACATCCAAAGAGTGAAATCATTGCAAAATCAAACACTGAGGGTACAGAAGTATATCTTATAAGATGTTAACTTTATTTGTGAGGTTTATGTTATGGGACAGTAGAAAATTGAAAAAAATCAGAAAACAGCCGTATACTTGCTGAATGTGCACAAAAACAGACACAAATAGAAAAACACATCCAAAGAGTGAAATCATTGCAAAATCAAACACTGAGGGTACAGAAGTATATCTTATAAGATGTTAACTTTATTTGTGAGGTTTATGTTATGGGACAGTAGAAAATTGAAAAAAATCAGAAAACAGCCGTATACTTGCTGAATGTGCACAAAAACAGACACAAATAGAAAAACACATCCAAACAGTGAAATCATTGCAAAATCAAACACTGAGGGTAGAGAAGTATATCTTATAAGATTTTAACTTTATTTGTGAGGTTTATGTTATGGGACAGTAGAAAATTGAAAAAAATCAGAAAACAGCCTTATACTTGCACAAAAACAGACACAAATAGAAAAACACATCCAAACAGTGAAATCATTGCAAAATCAAACACTGAGGGTACAGAAGTATATCTTATAAGATTTTTACTTTATTTGTGAGGTTTATGTTATGGGACAGTAGAAAATTGAAAAAAATCAGAAAACAGCCGTATACTTGCTGAATGTGCACAAAAACAGACACAAATAGAAAAACACATCCAAACAGTGAAATCATTGCAAAATCAAACACTGAGGGCACAGAAGTATATCTTATAAGATTTTAACTTTATTTGTGAGGTTTATGTTATGGGACAGTAGAAAATTGAAAAAAATCAGAAAACAGCCGTATACTTGCTGAATGTGCACAAAAACAGACACAAATAGAAAAACACATCCAAAGAGTGAAATCATTGCAAAATCAAACACTGAGGGTACAGAAGTATATCTTATAAGATGTTAACTTTATTTGTGAGGTTTATGTTATGGGACAGTAGAAAATTGAAAAAAATCAGAAAACAGCCGTATACTTGCACAAAAACAGACACAAATAGAAAAACACATCCAAACAGTGAAATCATTGCAAAATCAAACACTGAGGGTACAGAAGTATATCTTATAAGATGTTAACTTTATTTGTGAGGTTTATGTTATGGGACAGTAGAAAATTGAAAAAAATCAGAAAACAGCCGTATACTTGCTGAATGTGCACAAAAACAGACACAAATAGAAAAACACATCCAAACAGTGAAATCATTGCAAAATCAAACACTGAGGGTAAATAACTATATCTTATAAGATTTTAACTTTATTTGTGAGGTTTATGTTATGGGACAGTAGAAAATTGAAAAAAATCAGAAAACAGCCGTATACTTGCACAAAAACAGACACAAATAGAAAAACACATCCAAACAGTGAAATCATTGCAAAATCAAACACTGAAGGCATATAACTATATCTTATAAGATTTTAACTTTATTTGTGAGGTTTATGTTATGGGACAGTAGAAAATTGAAAAAAATCAGAAAACAGCCGTATACTTGCTGAATGTGCACAAAAACAGACACAAATAGAAAAACACATCCAAAGAGTTAAATCATTGCAAAATCAAACACTGAGGGTAAATAACTATATCTTATAAGATTTTAACTTTATTTGTGAGGTTTATGTTATGGGACAGTAGAAAATTGAAAAAAATCAGAAAACAGCCGTATACTTGCACAAAAACAGACACAAATAGAAAAACACATCCAAACAGTGAAATCATTGCAAAATCAAACACTGAAGGCATATAACTATATCTTATAAGATTTTAACTTTATTTGTGAGGTTTATGTTATGGGACAGTAGAAAATTGAAAAAAATCAGAAAACAGCCGTATACTTGCACAAAAACAGACACAAATAGAAAAACACAAATAGAAAAACACATCCAAACAGTGAAATCATTGCAAAATCAAACACTGAGGGTAAATAACTATATCTTATAAGATTTTAACTTTATTTGTGAGGTTTATGTTATGGGACAGTAGAAAATTGAAAAAAATCAGAAAACAGCCGTATACTTGCACAAAAACAGACACAAATAGAAAAACACATCCAAACAGTGAAATCATTGCAAAATCAAACACTGAAGGCATATAACTATATCTTATAAGATTTTAACTTTATTTGTGAGGTTTATGTTATGGGACAGTAGAAAATTGAAAAAAATCAGAAAACAGCCGTATACTTGCTGAATGTGCACAAAAACAGACACAAATAGAAAAACACATCCAAACAGTGAAATCATTGCAAAATCAAACACTGAAGGCATATAACTATATCTTATAAGATTTTAACTTTATTTGTGAGGTTTATGTTATGGGACAGTAGAAAATTGAAAAAAATCAGAAAACAGCCGTATACTTGCACAAAAACAGACACAAATAGAAAAACACATCCAAAGAGTGAAATCATTGCAAAATCAAACACTGAGGGTACAGAAGTATATCTTATAAGATGTTAACTTTATTTGTGAGGTTTATGTTATGGGACAGTAGAAAATTGAAAAAAATCAGAAAACAGCCGTATACTTGCTGAATGTGCACAAAAACAGACACAAATAGAAAAACACATCCAAAGAGTGAAATCATTGCAAAATCAAACACTGAGGGTACAGAAGTATATCTTATAAGATGTTAACTTTATTTGTGAGGTTTATGTTATGGGACAGTAGAAAATTGAAAAAAATCAGAAAACAGCCGTATACTTGCACAAAAACAGACACAAATAGAAAAACACATCCAAACAGTGAAATCATTGCAAAATCAAACACTGAGGGTACAGAAGTATATCTTATAAGATGTTAACTTTATTTGTGAGGTTTATGTTATGGGACAGTAGAAAATTGAAAAAAATCAGAAAACAGCCGTATACTTGCACAAAAACAGACACAAATAGAAAAACACATCCAAACAGTGAAATCATTGCAAAATCAAACACTGAAGGCATATAACTATATCTTATAAGATTTTAACTTTATTTGTGAGGTTTATGTTATGGGACAGTAGAAAATTGAAAAAAATCAGAAAACAGCCGTATACTTGCTGAATGTGCACAAAAACAGACACAAATAGAAAAACACATCCAAACAGTGAAATCATTGCAAAATCAAACACTGAGGGTAAATAACTATATCTTATAAGATTTTAACTTTATTTGTGAGGTTTATGTTATGGGACAGTAGAAAATTGAAAAAAATCAGAAAACAGCCGTATACTTGCAGAAAAACAGACACAAATAGAAAAACACATCCAAACAGTGAAATCATTGCAAAATCAAACACTGAAGGCATATAACTATATCTTATAAGATTTTAACTTTATTTGTGAGGTTTATGTTATGGGACAGTAGAAAATTGAAAAAAATCAGAAAACAGCCGTATACTTGCTGAATGTGCACAAAAACAGACACAAATAGAAAAACACATCCAAAGAGTGAAATCATTGCAAAATCAAACACTGAGGGTACAGAAGTATATCTTATAAGATGTTAACTTTATTTGTGAGGTTTATGTTATGGGACAGTAGAAAATTTAAAAAAATCAGAAAACAGCCGTATACTTGCTGAATGTGCACAAAAACAGACACAAATAGAAAAACACATCCAAACAGTGAAATCATTGCAAAATCAAACACTTTGGGTACAGAAGTATATCTTATAAGATGTTAACTTTATTTGTGAGGTTTATGTTATGGGACAGTAGAAAATAGAAAAAAATCAGAAAACAGCCGTATACTTGCTGAATGTGCACAAAAACAGACACAAATAGAAAAACACATCCAAACAGTGAAATCATTGCAAAATCAAACACTGAGGGTACAGACATATATCTTATAAGATGTTAACTTTATTTGTGAGGTTTATGTTATGGGACAGTAGAAAATTGAAAAAAATCAGAAAACAGCCGTATACTTGCACAAAAACAGACACAAATAGAAAAACACATCCAAACAGTGAAATCATTGCAAAATCAAACACTGAGGGTACATAAGTATATCTTATAAGATGTTAACTTTATTTGTGAGGTTTATGTTATGGGACAGTAGAAAATTGAAAAAAATCAGAAAACAGCCGTATACTTGCTGAATATGCACAAAAACAGACACAAATAGAAAAACACATCCAAACAGTGAAATCATTGCAAAATCAAACACTGAGGGTAAATAACTATATCTTATAAGATTTTAACTTTATTTGTGAGGTTTATGTTATGGGACAGTAGAAAATTGAAAAAAATCAGAAAACAGCCGTATACTTGCTGAATGTGCACAAAAACAGACACAAATAGAAAAACACATCCAAACAGTGAAATCATTGCAAAATCAAACACTGAAGGCATATAACTATATCTTATAAGATTTTAACTTTATTTGTGAGGTTTATGTTATGGGACAGTAGAAAATTGAAAAAAATCAGAAAACAGCCGTATACTTGCACAAAAACAGACACAAATAGAAAAACACATCCAAACAGTGAAATCATTGCAAAATCAAACACTGAGAGTACGGAAGTATATCTTATAAGATGTTAACTTTATTTGTGAGGTTTATGTTATGGGACAGTAGAAAATTTAAAAAAATCAGAAAACAGCCGTATACTTGCTGAATGTGCACAAAAACAGACACAAATAGCAAAACACATCCAAACAGTGAAATCATTGCAAAATCAAACACTGAAGGCATATAACTATATCTTATAAGATTTTAACTTTATTTGTGAGGTTTATGTTATGGGACAGTAGAAAATTGAAAAAAATCAGAAAACAGCCGTATACTTGCTGAATGTGCACAAAAACAGACACAAATAGAAAAACACATCCAAACAATGAAATCATTGGAAAATCAAACACTGAGGGTACAGAAGTATATCTGATAAGATGTTAACTTTATTTGTGAGGTTTATGTTATGGGACAGTAGAAAATTTAAAAAAATCAGAAAACAGCCGTATACTTGCTGAATGTGCACAAAAACAGGCACAAATAGCAAAACACATCCAAACAGTGAAATCATTGCAAAATCAAACACTGAAGGCATATAACTATATCTTATAAGATTTTAACTTTATTTGTGAGGTTTATGTTATGGGACAGTAGAAAATAGAAAAAAATCAGAAAACAGCCGTATACTTGCTGAATGTGCACAAAAACAGACACAAATAGAAAAACACATCCAAACAGTGAAATCATTGCAAAATCAAACACTGAGGGTACAGACATATATCTTATAAGATGTTAACTTTATTTGTGAGGTTTATGTTATGGGACAGTAGAAAATTTAAAAAAATCAGAAAACAGCCGTATACTTGCTGAATGTGCACAAAAACAGGCACAAATAGCAAAACACATCCAAACAGTGAAATCATTGCAAAATCAAACACTGAAGGCATATAACTATATCTTATAAGATTTTAACTTTATTTGTGAGGTTTATGTTATGGGACAGTAGAAAATAGAAAAAAATCAGAAAACAGCCGTATACTTGCTGAATGTGCACAAAAACAGACACAAATAGAAAAACACATCCAAACAGTGAAATCATTGCAAAATCAAACACTGAGGGTACAGACATATATCTTATAAGATGTTAACTTTATTTGTGAGGTTTATGTTATGGGACAGTAGAAAATTGAAAAAAATCAGAAAACAGCCGTATACTTGCTGAATGTGCACAAAAACAGGCACAAATAGCAAAACACATCCAAACAGTGAAATCATTGCAAAATCAAACACTGAAGGCATATAACTATATCTTATAAGATTTTAACTTTATTTGTGAGGTTTATGTTATGGGACAGTAGAAAATTGAAAAAAACAGAAAACGGCCGTATACTTGCTGAATGTGCACAAAAACAGACACAAATAGAAAAACACATCCAAACAGTGAAATCATTGCAAAATCAAAAACTGCAGGCATATAACTATATCTGATAAGATTTTAACTTTATTTGTGAGGTTTATGTTATGGGACAGTAGAAAATTGAAAAAAATCAGAAAACAGCCGTATACTTGCTGAATGTGCACAAAAACAGACACAAATAGAAAAACACATCCAAACAGTGAAATCATTGCAAAATCAAACACTGAGGGTACAGAAGTATATCTTATAAGATGTTAACTTTATTTGTGAGGTTTATGTTATGGGACAGTAGAAAATTGAAAAAAATTAGAAAACAGCCGTATACTTGCACAAAAACAGACACAAATAGAAAAACACATCCAAACAGTGAAATCATTGCAAAATCAAACACTGAGGGTAGAGAAGTATATCTTATAAGATTTTAACTTTATTTGTGAGGTTTATTTTATGGGACAGTAGAAAATTGAAAAAAATCAGAAAACAGCCGTGTACTTGCTGAATGTGCACAAAAACAGGCACAAATAGAAAAACACATCCAAACAGTGAAATCATTGCAAAATCAAACACTGAGGGTACAGAAGTATATCTTATAAGATGTTAACTTTATTTGTGAGGTTTATGTTATGGGACAGTAGAAAATTGAAAAAAATCAGAAAACAGCCGTATACTTGCTGAATGTGCACAAAAACAGACACAAATAGAAAAACACATCTAAACAGGGAAATAATTGCAAAATCAAACACTGAGGGTAAATAACTATATCTTATAAGATTTCAACTTTATTTGTGAGGTTTATGTTATGGGACAGTAGAAAATTGAAAAAAATCAGAAAACAGCCGTATACTTGCTGAATGCGCACAAAAACAGACACAAATAGAAAAACACATCCAAACAGTGAAATCATTGCAAAATCAAACACTGAGGGTAAATAACTATAAATTATAAGATTTTAACTTTATTTGTGAGGTTTAAACTTAAACCTCATGGGACAGTAGAAAATTGAAAAAAAAAATTGAAAAAAATCAGAAGACAGCCGTATACTTGCTGAATGTGCACAAAAACAGACACAAATAGAAAAACACATCCAAACAGTGAAATCATTGCAAAATCAAACACTGAGGGTAAATAACTATACATTATAAGATTTTAACTTTATTTGTGAGGTTTAAACTTAAACCTCATGGGACAGTAGAAAATTGAAAAAAAAAATTGAAAAAAATCAGAAGACAGCCGTATACTTGCTGAATGCCCACAAAAACAGACACAAATAGAAAAACACATCCAAACAGTGAAATCATTGCAAAATCAAACACTGAGGGCACAGAAGTATATCTTATAAGATTTTAACTTTATTTGTGAGGTTTATGTTATGGGACAGTAGAAAAATGAAAAAAAATCAAAAACAGCTGTATTCCTGCTGAATGATCACAAAAACAGACACAAATAGAAAAACACATCCAAATAGTGAAATCATTGCAAAATCTAACACTGAAAGCATATAACTATATCTTATAAGATTTTAACTTTATTTGTGAGGTTTATGTTATGGGACAGTAGAAAATTGAAAAAAATCAGAAAACAGCCGTATACTTGCACAAAAACAGACACAAATAGAAAAACACATCCAAACAGTGAAATCATTGCAAAATCAAACACTGAGGGTAAATAACTATATCTTATAAGATTTTAACTTTATTTGTGAGGTTTATGTTATGGGACAGTAGAAAATTGAAAAAAATCAGAAAACAGCCGTATACTTGCACAAAAACAGACACAAATAGAAAAACGCATCCAAACAGTGAAATCATTGCAAAATCAAACACTGAGGGTACAGAAGTATATCTTATAAGATGTTAACTTTATTTGTGAGGTTTATGTTATGGGACAGTAGAAAATTGAAAAAAATCAGAAAACAGCCGTGTACTTGCACAAAAACAGACACAAATAGAAAAACACATCCAAACATTGAAATCATTGCAAAATCAAACACTGAAGGCATATAACTATATCTTATAAGATTTTAACTTTATTTGTGAGGTTTATGTTATGGGACAGTAGAAAATTGAAAAAAATCAGAAAACAGCCGTATACTTGCTGAATGTGCACAAAAACAGACACAAATAGAAAAACACATCCAAACAGTGAAATCATTGCAAAATCAAACACTGAGGGTACAGAAGTATATCTTATAAGATGTTAACTTTATTTGTGAGGTTTATGTTATGGGACAGTAGAAAATTGAAAAAAATCAGAAAACAGCCGTATATTTGCTGAATATGCACATAAACAGACACAAATAGAAAAACACATCCAAACAGTGAAATCATTGCAAAATCAAACACTGAGGGTAAATAACTATATCTTATAAGATTTTAACTTTATTTGTGAGGTTTATGTTATGGGACAGTAGAAAATTGAAAAAAATCAGAAAACAGCCATATACTTGCACAAAAACAGACACAAATAGAAAAACACATCCAAACAGTGAAATCATTGCAAAATCAAATACTGAGGGTACAGAAGTATATCTTATAAGATGTTAACTTTATTTGTGAGGTTTATGTTATGGGACAGTAGAAAATTGAAAAAAATCAGAAAACAGCCGTATACTTGCACAAAAACAGACACAAATAGCAAAACACATCCAAACAGTGAAATCATTGCAAAATCAAACACTGATGGTACAGAAGTATATCTTATGAGATGTTAACTTTATTTGTGAGGTTTATGTTATGGGACAGTAGAAAATTGAAAAAAATCAGAAAACAGCCGTATACTTGCTGAATGTGCACAAAAACAGACACAAATAGAAAAACACATCCAAACAGTGAAATCATTGCAAAATCAAACACTGAGGGTAGAGAAGTATATCTTATAAGATTTTAACTTTATTTGTGAGGTTTATGTTATGGGACAGTAGAAAATTGAAAAAAATCAGAAAACAGCCGTATACTTGCTGAATATGCACAAAAACAGACACAAATAGAAAAACACATCCAAACAGTGAAATCATTGCAAAATCAAACACTGAGGGTAAATAACTATATCTTATAAGATTTTAACTTTATTTGTGAGGTTTATGTTATGGGACAGTAGAAAATTGAAAAAAAACAGAAAACAGCCGTATACTTGCTGAATGTGCACAAAAACAGACACAAATAGAAAAACACATCCAAACAGTGAAATCATTGCAAAATCAAACACTGAGGGTACAGAAGTATATCTTATAAGATGTTAACTTTATTTGTGAGGTTTATGTTATGGGACAGTAGAAAAATTGAAAAAAATCAGAAAACAGCCGTATACTTGCACAAAAACAGACACAAATAGAAAAACACATCCAAACAGTGAAATCATTGCAAAATCAAACACTGAGGGTAGAGAAGTATATCTTATAAGATGTTAACTTTATTTGTGAGGTTTATGTTATGGGACAGTAGAAAATTGAAAAAAATCAGAAAACAGCCGTATATTTGCTGAATATGCACATAAACAGACACAAATAGAAAAACACATCCAAACAGTGAAATCATTGCAAAATCAAACACTGAGAATAAATAACTATATCTTATAAGATTTTAACTTTATTTGTGAGGTTTATGTTATGGGACAGTAGAAAATTTTAAAAAATCAGAAAACAGCCGTATACTTGCTGAATGTGCACAAAAACAGACACAAATAGAAAAACACATCCAAACAGTGAAATCATTGCAAAATCAAACACTGAGGGTACAGAAGTATATCTTATAAGATGTTAACTTTATTTGTGAGGTTTATGTTATGGGACAGTAGAAAATTTAAAAAAATCAGAAAACAGCCGTATACTTGCTGAATGTGCACAAAAACAGACACAAATAGAAAAACACATCCAAACAGTGAAATCATTGCAAAATCAAACACTGAGGGTAAATAACTATATCTTATAAGATTTTAACTTTATTTGTGAGGTTTATGTTATGGGACAGTAGAAAATAGAAAAAAATCAGAAAACAGCCGTATACTTGCTGAATGTGCACAAAAACAGACACAAATAGAAAAACACATCCAAACAGTGAAATCATTGCAAAATCAAACACTGAGGGTACAGACATATATCTTATAAGATGTTAACTTTATTTGTGAGGTTTATGTTATGGGACAGTAGAAAATTGAAAAAAATCAGAAAACAGCCGTATACTTGCACAAAAACAGACACAAATAGAAAAACACATCCAAACAGTGAAATCATTGCAAAATCAAACACTGAGGGTAAATAACTATATCTTATAAGATTTTAACTTTATTTGTGAGGTTTATGTTATGGGACAGTAGAAAATTGAAAAAAATCAGAAAACAGCCGTATACTTGCTGAATGTGCACAAAAACAGACACAAATAGAAAAACACATCCAAACAGTGAAATCATTGCAAAATCAAACACTGAGGGTAAATAACTATATCTTATAAGATGTTAACTTTATTTGTGAGGTTTATGTTATGGGACAGTAGAAAATTGAAAAAAATCAGAAAACAGCCGTATACTTGCTGAATGTGCACAAAAACAGACACAAATAGAAAAACACATCCAAACAGTGAAATCATTGCAAAATCAAACACTGAGGGTACATAAGTATATCTTATAAGATGTTAACTTTATTTGTGAGGTTTATGTTATGGGACAGTAGAAAATTGAAAAAAATCAGAAAACAGCCGTATACTTGCTGAATGTGCACAAAAACAGACACAAATAGAAAAACACATCCAAACAGTGAAATCATTGCAAAATCAAACACTGAGGGTAAATAAGTATATCTTATAAGATTTTAACTTTATTTGTGAGGTTTATGTTATGGGACAGTAGAAAATTGAAAAAAATCAGAAAACAGCCGTATACTTGCTGAATGTGCACAAAAACAGACACAAATAGAAAAACACATCCAAACAGTGAAATCATTGCAAAATCAAACACTGAAGGCATATAACTATATCTTATAAGATTTTAACTTTATTTGTGAGGTTTATGTTATGGGACAGTAGAAAATTGAAAAAAATCAGAAAACAGCCGTATACTTGCACAAAAACAGACACAAATAGAAAAACACATCCAAACAGTGAAATCATTGCAAAATCAAACACTGAGGGTACAGAAGTATATCTTATAAGATGTTAACTTTATTTGTGAGGTTTATGTTATGGGACAGTAGAAAATTTAAAAAAATCAGAAAACAGCCGTATACTTGCTGAATGTGCACAAAAACAGGCACAAATAGCAAAACACATCCAAACAGTGAAATCATTGCAAAATCAAACACTGAAGGCATATAACTATATCTTATAAGATTTTAACTTTATTTGTGAGGTTTATGTTATGGGACAGTAGAAAATAGAAAAAAATCAGAAAACAGCCGTATACTTGCTGAATGTGCACAAAAACAGACACAAATAGAAAAACACATCCAAACAGTGAAATCATTGCAAAATCAAACACTGAGGGTACAGACATATATCTTATAAGATGTTAACTTTATTTGTGAGGTTTATGTTATGGGACAGTAGAAAATTGAAAAAAATCAGAAAACAGCCGTATACTTGCACAAAAACAGACACAAATAGAAAAACACATCCAAACAGTGAAATCATTGCAAAATCAAACACTGAGGGTACATAAGTATATCTTATAAGATGTTAACTTTATTTGTGAGGTTTATGTTATGGGACAGTAGAAAATTGAAAAAAATCAGAAAACAGCCGTATACTTGCTGAATATGCACAAAAACAGACACAAATAGAAAAACACATCCAAACAGTGAAATCATTGCAAAATCAAACACTGAGGGTAAATAAGTATATCTTATAAGATTTTAACTTTATTTGTGAGGTTTATGTTATGGGACAGTAGAAAATAGAAAAAAATCAGAAAACAGCCGTATACTTGCTGAATGTGCACAAAAACAGACACAAATTGAATTGAATTTGAATTGAATTGAATATACTTTATTAATCCCTTGCGGGAAATTCCTTCGTCACAGCGCTCCAGTGTACAAAGGTAACGAATCTTATAGCAGCAATTTTGAAGATTACAAAGTCAAAAACTATAAGAATAAGTAAGAATAAAACAAAGAATAAAATTAAAAAGTTACAAGAATACGAATAAAATAAGAATAAATTTACACAGTTAAAAATTTCCAGAATATACCTTTAAAGCTTGTACCTCCCCCTCCCCCCATATTACAATATATACAGATGAAATATAAGCTTATTTATCCAACAGAAGAGTTGTACAACTTAATAGCCACAGGCAGGAATGATTTCCTGTGGCGCTCTGTGGTGCAGCGTGGTAGGATGAGTCTCTTGCTGAATGTGCTTCTGTGGCTGGTCAGCACATCATGGAGAGGATGAAGAGAGTTGTCCAGTATGGACCTAATCCTTGACAACATCCTTCTCTCTGACACTGCTGTCAGGGAGTCAATCTCCTCTCCAACAACATGACTGGCTTTGCGGATGAGTTTGTCAAGTCTGTTGGCGTCCCGTACCTTCAGTCTGCTGCCCCAGCACGCCACAGCGTAGAGAATAGCACTGGCCACCACAGACTCGTAGAACATCCGCAGCATTGTCCGGCAGATGTTGAAGGACCTCAGCCGCCTCAGAAAATAGAGACGGCTTTGACCCTTCCTGTAGAGTGCGTCTGTGTTTTTAGTCCAGTCCAGTTTATTGTCTACGTACACTCCTAAGTACTTATAATCCTCCACTATGTCCACGTTAACCCCACGGATGGAGATAGGGGTCACTGGAGCCCTGGTCCTCCTCAGGTCCACCACCAGTTCTTTAGTTTTTGTCGCGTTGAGCTGCAGATGGTTCTGCTCACACCACGTGACAAAGTTGTCCACCACACCCCTGTACTCAGTCTCCTCACCCTTACTGATAAGTCCAACTACTGCAGAGTCGTCAGAAAACTTCTGAAGATGGCAGGTCTCTGTGCAGTGGCTGAAGTCTGTGGTGTACAGGGTGAAGAGGAAGGGAGAGAGGACAGTCCCCTGCGGTGCCCCAGTGTTGCTGATCAGTCTGTTTGATGTACAGTGCTGCAGGCGCACATACTGTGGTCTGCCAGTCAGGTAATCCACAATCCAGGACACAAGGGGGGGCTCCACCCGCATAGCTGTCAGTTTCTCACTCAGTAGAGCTGGCCTGATGGTGTTGAATGCACTGGAGAAGTCAAAAAACATGACTCTTACAGTGCTCGCCGGCTTGTCCAGGTGAGCGTAGACACGGTCTAGCAGGTAGATGATGGCATCCTCAACTCCTAGTCGGGGCTGGTAGGCGAACTGGAGGGGGTCTAGTAGTGGTCTCACCATGGGCCGGAGCTGATCCAGGATGAGTCTCTCCAGGGTCTTCATTATGTGTGACGTCAGTGCCACAGGTCTGTAGTCCTTCGATCCGCTGGGGCGTGGTATCTTGGGCACAGGAACGATGCATGACGTCTTCCACAGCACGGGGACCCTGTGAAGACTCAGACTCAGGCTGAAGATGTGGTGTAGCACTCCACATAGCTGGAGGGAACAGGCTTTCAGAACCCTGGGGCTCACACCATCAGGTCCTGCAGACTTGCCTGCATGGAGTCTCTTCAGCTGCCTCATGATTTGGTCAGCAGTGATGTGGAGTGAGGAGGTGACCTGTGGGGGAGGGGTAGGGGTGTTATCTTGGAGAGTGTCGTCACTTTGGGAGCCAGGGGAGGAGGAGGTGTGCGGGGGGCCATCACTGGAGGAAGAGGGGCTGTAGGAGGGGGGAGGGAGAGAGAGTGGAGTGGGCGCTAACTGCAGGCATGCAGTAGAGGAGCCCATGGGAGGATGAGCCGGGGTCACAGAGTCAAATCTGTTAAAAAACAGATTCATCTCGTCTGCACAGTCCATGCTGCCCCCAACTCCTCTATTGCTGGTTGGTCTGAAGCCAGTGATGGTTCTCATTCCACTCCAGACCTCCCTCATGTTGTTCTGCTGGAGCTTCCACTCCAGCTTCCTCCTATACTTCTGTTTGGCCCCTTTGATCTTCACCTTCAGCTCCTTCTGGATTGTTCGCACCTCCTCCCTGTTGCCAGCTGTGAAAGCCCTCTTCTTCTCATTGAGGATGGTTTTGACTTCCTTTGTTACCCACGGCTTGTTATTTGGGTAACAAAGGACGGTCTCCGGTGGGACGATGGTGTCAACACAGAAGTTGATATAGTCCGTTACACACCCCGTGAGCCCATCAATGTCCTCTCCATGCGGCTCACAGAGCGTCTGCCAGTCTGTCACTTCAAAGCATCCTCGCAGTGTCTCATAGGCCTCATCAGACCATCTCCTCACAATCTTTGTGGTTACAGGCTGGCTCTTCACCACAGGCACATAACAGGGTTTGAGGTGAATCAGGTTGTGATCTGACCTGCCAAGTGGGGGGAGAGGAGAGGAGCTGTATGCCTCCTTAGCATTAGCATACAGCAAATCAATGGTTCTCTCCTCTCTGGTGGGACAGCTCACATACTGTGTGAATGTGGGGAGTGTAGTGTCCATGGTGATGTGATTGAAGTCACCCGAGATAGCAATGAATGCACTTGGGTGCTGAGTCTGTAGCTGGGCTATGGCAGAGTGAATAGAGTCATTTGCCGATGTCGGGTTTGCAGAGGGGGGGACATAAACAGCCACCATGATTACCTGTGAAAACTCCCTGGGCAGATAATATGGTCGAAGTCCAACAGCACAAAGTTCCATGTTCGGGTCACAGATGATCTCCTTGATGGTGATGTGAGCGGGGTTGCACCATCGGTTGTTTACCAGCACAGCGACGCCCCCACCTTTGCGCTTGCCGCTCTTGGCGCAGTCTCTGTCGGCCCGTACGGTGTGGAAGCCCGCGATGGAGACGTTGTCATCAGGAATATCCTGGTGCAGCCATGTCTCTGTAAAACACATTATGCTGCATTCCCGATACTCCTTCTGACTCCGGGCTAGCGCTGTCAGCTCGTCCATCTTGTTGCCCAGGGACCTCACGTTCCCCATGATGAGAGAGGGGAGACACGTCTTAAATCTCCGCTTTTCTAACCTCCGTTGTCTCACCCCATCGTTTTTCTTCTGTTTCAATCCTCCTCTGCGTCCCCGATGCGTTTTTCTCCGTAGTTCCGCTGGAACCTCTGCAAATAGAAAAACACATCCAAACAGTGAAATCATTGCAAAATCAAACACTGAGGGTACAGACATATATCTTATAAGATGTTAACTTTATTTGTGAGGTTTATGTTATGGGACAGTAGAAAATTGAAAAAAATCAGAAAACAGCCGTATACTTGCTGAATATGCACAAAAACAGACACAAATAGAAAAACACATCCAAACAGTGAAATCATTGCAAAATCAAACACTGAGGGTAAATAACTATATCTTATAAGATTTTAACTTTATTTGTGAGGTTTATGTTATGGGACAGTAGAAAATTTAAAAAAATCAGAAAACAGCCGTATACTTGCTGAATGTGCACAAAAACAGACACAAATAGAAAAACACATCCAAACAGTGAAATCATTGCAAAATCAAACACTGAAGGCATATAACTATATCTTATAAGATTTTAACTTTATTTGTGAGGTTTATGTTATGGGACAGTAGAAAATTGAAAAAAATCAGAAAACAGCCGTATACTTGCTGAATGTGCACAAAAACAGACAAAAATAGAAAAACACATCCAAACAGTGAAATCATTGCAAAATCAAACACTTTGGGTACAGAAGTATATCTTATAAGATGTTAACTTTATTTGTGAGGTTTATGTTATGGGACAGTAGAAAATTTAAAAAAATCAGAAAACAGCCGTATACTTGCTGAATGTGCACAAAAACAGACACAAATAGCAAAACACATCCAAACAGTGAAATCATTGCAAAATCAAACACTGAAGGCATATAACTATATCTTATAAGATTTTAACTTTATTTGTGAGGTTTATGTTATGGGACAGTAGAAAATAGAAAAAAATCAGAAAACAGCCGTATACTTGCTGAATGTGCACAAAAACAGACACAAATAGCAAAACACATCCAAACAGTGAAATCATTGCAAAATCAAACACTGAAGGCATATAACTATATCTTATAAGATTTTAACTTTATTTGTGAGGTTTATGTTATGGGACAGTAGAAAATAGAAAAAAATCAGAAAACAGCCGTATACTTGCTGAATGTGCACAAAAACAGACACAAATAGAAAAACACATCCAAACAGTGAAATCATTGCAAAATCAAACACTGAGGGTACAGACATATATCTTATAAGATGTTAACTTTATTTGTGAGGTTTATGTTATGGGACAGTAGAAAATTGAAAAAAATCAGAAAACAGCCGTATACTTGCTGAATATGCACAAAAACAGACACAAATAGAAAAACACATCCAAACAGTGAAATCATTGCAAAATCAAACACTGAGGGTAAATAACTATATCTTATAAGATTTTAACTTTATTTGTGAGGTTTATGTTATGGGACAGTAGAAAATTGAAAAAAATCAGAAAACAGCCGTATACTTGCACAAAAACAGACACAAATAGAAAAACACATCCAAACAGTGAAATCATTGCAAAATCAAACACTGAAGGCATATAACTATATCTTATAAGATTTTAACTTTATTTGTGAGGTTTATGTTATGGGACAGTAGAAAATAGAAAAAAATCAGAAAACAGCCGTATACTTGCTGAATGTGCACAAAAACAGACACAAATAGAAAAACACATCCAAACAGTGAAATCATTGCAAAATCAAACACTGAGGGTACAGACATATATCTTATAAGATGTTAACTTTATTTGTGAGGTTTATGTTATGGGACAGTAGAAAATTGAAAAAAATCAGAAAACAGCCGTATACTTGCTGAATATGCACAAAAACAGACACAAATAGAAAAACACATCCAAACAGTGAAATCATTGCAAAATCAAACACTGAGGGTAAATAACTATATCTTATAAGATTTTAACTTTATTTGTGAGGTTTATGTTATGGGACAGTAGAAAATTGAAAAAAATCAGAAAACAGCCGTATACTTGCACAAAAACAGACACAAATAGAAAAACACATCCAAACAGTGAAATCATTGCAAAATCAAACACTTTGGGTACAGAAGTATATCTTATAAGATGTTAACTTTATTTGTGAGGTTTATGTTATGGGACAGTAGAAAATTTAAAAAAATCAGAAAACAGCCGTATACTTGCTGAATGTGCACAAAAACAGACACAAATAGCAAAACACATCCAAACAGTGAAATCATTGCAAAATCAAACACTGAAGGCATATAACTATATCTTATAAGATTTTAACTTTATTTGTGAGGTTTATGTTATGGGACAGTAGAAAATAGAAAAAAAATCAGAAAACAGCCGTATACTTGCTGAATGTGCACAAAAACAGACACAAATAGCAAAACACATCCAAACAGTGAAATCATTGCAAAATCAAACACTGAAGGCATATAACTATATCTTATAAGATTTTAACTTTATTTGTGAGGTTTATGTTATGGGACAGTAGAAAATAGAAAAAAATCAGAAAACAGCCGTATACTTGCTGAATGTGCACAAAAACAGACACAAATAGAAAAACACATCCAAACAGTGAAATCATTGCAAAATCAAACACTTTGGGTACAGAAGTATATCTTATAAGATGTTAACTTTATTTGTGAGGTTTATGTTATGGGACAGTAGAAAATTTAAAAAAATCAGAAAACAGCCGTATACTTGCTGAATGTGCACAAAAACAGACACAAATAGCAAAACACATCCAAACAGTGAAATCATTGCAAAATCAAACACTGAAGGCATATAACTATATCTTATAAGATTTTAACTTTATTTGTGAGGTTTATGTTATGGGACAGTAGAAAATAGAAAAAAATCAGAAAACAGCCGTATACTTGCTGAATGTGCACAAAAACAGGCACAAATAGCAAAACACATCCAAACAGTGAAATCATTGCAAAATCAAACACTGAAGGCATATAACTATATCTTATAAGATTTTAACTTTATTTGTGAGGTTTATGTTATGGGACAGTAGAAAATAGAAAAAAATCAGAAAACAGCCGTATACTTGCTGAATGTGCACAAAAACAGACACAAATAGCAAAACACATCCAAACAGTGAAATCATTGCAAAATCAAACACTGAAGGCATATAACTATATCTTATAAGATTTTAACTTTATTTGTGAGGTTTATGTTATGGGACAGTAGAAAATAGAAAAAAATCAGAAAACAGCCGTATACTTGCTGAATGTGCACAAAAACAGACACAAATAGAAAAACACATCCAAACAGTGAAATCATTGCAAAATCAAACACTTTGGGTACAGAAGTATATCTTATAAGATGTTAACTTTATTTGTGAGGTTTATGTTATGGGACAGTAGAAAATTTAAAAAAATCAGAAAACAGCCGTATACTTGCTGAATGTGCACAAAAACAGACACAAATAGCAAAACACATCCAAACAGTGAAATCATTGCAAAATCAAACACTGAAGGCATATAACTATATCTTATAAGATTTTAACTTTATTTGTGAGGTTTATGTTATGGGACAGTAGAAAATAGAAAAAAATCAGAAAACAGCCGTATACTTGCTGAATGTGCACAAAAACAGGCACAAATAGCAAAACACATCCAAACAGTGAAATCATTGCAAAATCAAACACTGAAGGCATATAACTATATCTTATAAGATTTTAACTTTATTTGTGAGGTTTATGTTATGGGACAGTAGAAAATAGAAAAAAATCAGAAAACAGCCGTATACTTGCTGAATGTGCACAAAAACAGACACAAATAGAAAAACACATCCAAACAGTGAAATCATTGCAAAATCAAACACTGAGGGTACAGACATATATCTTATAAGATGTTAACTTTATTTTTTTGAGGTTTATGTTATGGGACAGTAGAAAATTGAAAAAAATCAGAAAACAGCCGTATACTTGCACAAAAACAGACACAAATAGAAAAACACATCCAAACAGTGAAATCATTGCAAAATCAAACACTGAGTGTACATAAGTATATCTTATAAGATGTTAACTTTATTTGTGAGGTTTATGTTATGGGACAGTAGAAAATTGAAAAAAATCAGAAAACAGCCGTATACTTGCTGAATATGCACAAAAACAGACACAAATAGAAAAACACATCCAAACAGTGAAATCATTGCAAAATCAAACACTGAGGGTAAATAACTATATCTTATAAGATTTTAACTTTATTTGTGAGGTTTATGTTATGGGACAGTAGAAAATTGAAAAAAATCAGAAAACAGCCGTATACTTGCTGAATGTGCACAAAAACAGACACAAATAGAAAAACACATCCAAACAGTGAAATCATTGCAAAATCAAACACTGAAGGCATATAACTATATCTTATAAGATTTTAACTTTATTTGTGAGGTTTATGTTATGGGACAGTAGAAAATTGAAAAAAATCAGAAAACAGCCGTATACTTGCACAAAAACAGACACAAATAGAAAAACACATCCAAACAGTGAAATCATTGCAAAATCAAACACTGAGGGTACAGAAGTATATCTTATAAGATGTTAACTTTATTTGTGAGGTTTATGTTATGGGACAGTAGAAAATTTTAAAAAATCAGAAAACAGCCGTATACTTGCTGAATGTGCACAAAAACAGGCACAAATAGCAAAACACATCCAAACAGTGAAATCATTGCAAAATCAAACACTGAAGGCATATAACTATATCTTATACGATTTTAACTTTATTTGTGAGGTTTATGTTATGGGACAGTAGAAAATAGAAAAAAATCAGAAAACAGCCGTATACTTGCTGAATGTGCACAAAAACAGACACAAATAGAAAAACACATCCAAACAGTGAAATCATTGCAAAATCAAACACTTTGGGTACAGAAGTATATCTTATAAGATGTTAACTTTATTTGTGAGGTTTATGTTATGGGACAGTAGAAAATTGAAAAAAATCAGAAAACAGCCGTATACTTGCTGAATGTGCACAAAAACAGACACAAATAGCAAAACACATCCAAACAGTGAAATCATTGCAAAATCAAACACTGAAGGCATATAACTATATCTTATAAGATTTTAACTTTATTTGTGAGGTTTATGTTATGGGACAGTAGAAAATAGAAAAAAATCAGAAAACAGCCGTATACTTGCTGAATGTGCACAAAAACAGGCACAAATAGCAAAACACATCCAAACAGTGAAATCATTGCAAAATCAAACACTGAAGGCATATAACTATATCTTATAAGATTTTAACTTTATTTGTGAGGTTTATGTTATGGGACAGTAGAAAATAGAAAAAAATCAGAAAACAGCCGTATACTTGCTGAATGTGCACAAAAACAGACACAAATAGAAAAACACATCCAAACAGTGAAATCATTGCAAAATCAAACACTGAGGGTACAGACATATATCTTATAAGATGTTAACTTTATTTTTTTGAGGTTAATGTTATGGGACAGTAGAAAATTGAAAAAAATCAGAAAACAGCCGTATACTTGCACAAAAACAGACACAAATAGAAAAACACATCCAAACAGTGAAATCATTGCAAAATCAAACACTGAGTGTACATAAGTATATCTTATAAGATGTTAACTTTATTTGTGAGGTTTATGTTATGGGACAGTAGAAAATTGAAAAAAATCAGAAAACAGCCGTATACTTGCTGAATATGCACAAAAACAGACACAAATAGAAAAACACATCCAAACAGTGAAATCATTGCAAAATCAAACACTGAGGGTAAATAACTATATCTTATAAGATTTTAACTTTATTTGTGAGGTTTATGTTATGGGACAGTAGAAAATTGAAAAAAATCAGAAAACAGCCGTATACTTGCTGAATGTGCACAAAAACAGACACAAATAGAAAAACACATCCAAACAGTGAAATCATTGCAAAATCAAACACTGAAGGCATATAACTATATCTTATAAGATTTTAACTTTATTTGTGAGGTTTATGTTATGGGACAGTAGAAAATTGAAAAAAATCAGAAAACAGCCGTATACTTGCACAAAAACAGACACAAATAGAAAAACACATCCAAACAGTGAAATCATTGCAAAATCAAACACTGAGGGTACAGAAGTATATCTTATAAGATGTTAACTTTATTTGTGAGGTTTATGTTATGGGACAGTAGAAAATTTTAAAAAATCAGAAAACAGCCGTATACTTGCTGAATGTGCACAAAAACAGGCACAAATAGCAAAACACATCCAAACAGTGAAATCATTGCAAAATCAAACACTGAAGGCATATAACTATATCTTATAAGATTTTAACTTTATTTGTGAGGTTTATGTTATGGGACAGTAGAAAATAGAAAAAAATCAGAAAACAGCCGTATACTTGCTGAATGTGCACAAAAACAGACACAAATAGCAAAACACATCCAAACAGTGAAATCATTGCAAAATCAAACACTGAAGGCATATAACTATATCTTATAAGATTTTAACTTTATTTGTGAGGTTTATGTTATGGGACAGTAGAAAATAGAAAAAAATCAGAAAACAGCCGTATACTTGCTGAATGTGCACAAAAACAGACACAAATAGAAAAACACATCCAAACAGTGAAATCATTGCAAAATCAAACACTGAAGGCATATAACTATATCTTATAAGATTTTAACTTTATTTTTGAGGTTTATGTTATGGGACAGTAGAAAATTGAAAAAAATCAGAAAACAGCCGTATACTTGCACAAAAACAGACACAAATAGAAAAACACATCCAAACAGTGAAATCATTGCAAAATCAAACACTGAGGGTACAGACATATATCTTATAAGATGTTAACTTTATTTGTGAGGTTTATGTTATGGGACAGTAGAAAATTGAAAAAAATCAGAAAACAGCCGTATACTTGCTGAATATGCACAAAAACAGACACAAATAGAAAAACACATCCAAACAGTGAAATCATTGCAAAATCAAACACTGAGGGTAAATAACTATATCTTATAAGATTTTAACTTTATTTGTGAGGTTTATGTTATGGGACAGTAGAAAATTGAAAAAAATCAGAAAACAGCCGTATACTTGCACAAAAACAGACACAAATAGAAAAACACATCCAAACAGTGAAATCATTGCAAAATCAAACACTTTGGGTACAGAAGTATATCTTATAAGATGTTAACTTTATTTGTGAGGTTTATGTTATGGGACAGTAGAAAATTTAAAAAAATCAGAAAACAGCCGTATACTTGCTGAATGTGCACAAAAACAGACACAAATAGCAAAACACATCCAAACAGTGAAATCATTGCAAAATCAAACACTGAAGGCATATAACTATATCTTATAAGATTTTAACTTTATTTGTGAGGTTTATGTTATGGGACAGTAGAAAATAGAAAAAAATCAGAAAACAGCCGTATACTTGCTGAATGTGCACAAAAACAGACACAAATAGAAAAACACATCCAAACAGTGAAATCATTGCAAAATCAAACACTTTGGGTACAGAAGTATATCTTATAAGATGTTAACTTTATTTGTGAGGTTTATGTTATGGGACACTAGAAAATTTAAAAAAATCAGAAAACAGCCGTATACTTGCTGAATGTGCACAAAAACAGACACAAATAGCAAAACACATCCAAACAGTGAAATCATTGCAAAATCAAACACTGAAGGCATATAACTATATCTTATAAGATTTTAACTTTATTTGTGAGGTTTATGTTATGGGACAGTAGAAAATTAAAAAAAATCAGAAAACAGCCGTATACTTGCTGAATGTGCACAAAAACAGGCACAAATAGCAAAACACATCCAAACAGTGAAATCATTGCAAAATCAAACACTGAAGGCATATAACTATATCTTATAAGATTTTAACTTTATTTGTGAGGTTTATGTTATGGGACAGTAGAAAATAGAAAAAAATCAGAAAACAGCCGTATACTTGCTGAATGTGCACAAAAACAGACACAAATAGAAAAACACATCCAAACAGTGAAATCATTGCAAAATCAAACACTGAGGGTAAATAACTATATCTTATAAGATTTTAACTTTATTTGTGAGGTTTATGTTATGGGACAGTAGAAAATTGAAAAAAATCAGAAAACAGCCGTATACTTGCTGAATGTGCACAAAAACAGACACAAATAGAAAAACACATCCAAACAGTGAAATCATTGCAAAATCAAACACTGAGGGTACAGACATATATCTTATAAGATGTTAACTTTATTTGTGAGGTTTATGTTATGGGACAGTAGAAAATTGAAAAAAATCAGAAAACAGCCGTATACTTGCACAAAAACAGACACAAATAGAAAAACACATCCAAACAGTGAAATCATTGCAAAATCAAACACTTTGGGTACAGAAGTATATCTTATAAGATGTTAACTTTATTTGTGAGGTTTATGTTATGGGACAGTAGAAAATTTAAAAAAATCAGAAAACAGCCGTATACTTGCTGAATGTGCACAAAAACAGACACAAATAGCAAAACACATCCAAACAGTGAAATCATTGCAAAATCAAACACTGAAGGCATATAACTATATCTTATAAGATTTTAACTTTATTTGTGAGGTTTATGTTATGGGACAGTAGAAAATAGAAAAAAATCAGAAAACAGCCGTATACTTGCTGAATGTGCACAAAAACAGGCACAAATAGCAAAACACATCCAAACAGTGAAATCATTGCAAAATCAAACACTGAAGGCATATAACTATATCTTATAAGATTTTAACTTTATTTGTGAGGTTTATGTTATGGGACAGTAGAAAATAGAAAAAAATCAGAAAACAGCCGTATACTTGCTGAATGTGCACAAAAACAGACACAAATAGCAAAACACATCCAAACAGTGAAATCATTGCAAAATCAAACACTGAAGGCATATAACTATATCTTATAAGATTTTAACTTTATTTGTGAGGTTTATGTTATGGGACAGTAGAAAATAGAAAAAAATCAGAAAACAGCCGTATACTTGCTGAATGTGCACAAAAACAGACACAAATAGAAAAACACATCCAAACAGTGAAATCATTGCAAAATCAAACACTTTGGGTACAGAAGTATATCTTATAAGATGTTAACTTTATTTGTGAGGTTTATGTTATGGGACAGTAGAAAATTTAAAAAAATCAGAAAACAGCCGTATACTTGCTGAATGTGCACAAAAACAGACACAAATAGCAAAACACATCCAAACAGTGAAATCATTGCAAAATCAAACACTGAAGGCATATAACTATATCTTATAAGATTTTAACTTTATTTGTGAGGTTTATGTTATGGGACAGTAGAAAATAGAAAAAAATCATAAAACAGCCGTATACTTGCTGAATGTGCACAAAAACAGGCACAAATAGCAAAACACATCCAAACAGTGAAATCATTGCAAAATCAAACACTGAAGGCATATAACTATATCTTATAAGATTTTAACTTTATTTGTGAGGTTTATGTTATGGGACAGTAGAAAATAGAAAAAAATCAGAAAACAGCCGTATACTTGCTGAATGTGCACAAAAACAGACACAAATAGAAAAACACATCCAAACAGTGAAATCATTGCAAAATCAAACACTGAGGGTACAGACATATATCTTATAAGATGTTAACTTTATTTTTTTGAGGTTTATGTTATGGGACAGTAGAAAATTGAAAAAAATCAGAAAACAGCCGTATACTTGCACAAAAACAGACACAAATAGAAAAACACATCCAAACAGTGAAATCATTGCAAAATCAAACACTGAGTGTACATAAGTATATCTTATAAGATGTTAACTTTATTTGTGAGGTTTATGTTATGGGACAGTAGAAAATTGAAAAAAATCAGAAAACAGCCGTATACTTGCTGAATATGCACAAAAACAGACACAAATAGAAAAACACATCCAAACAGTGAAATCATTGCAAAATCAAACACTGAGGGTAAATAACTATATCTTATAAGATTTTAACTTTATTTGTGAGGTTTATGTTATGGGACAGTAGAAAATTGAAAAAAATCAGAAAACAGCCGTATACTTGCACAAAAACAGACACAAATAGAAAAACACATCCAAACAGTGAAATCATTGCAAAATCAAACACTTTGGGTACAGAAGTATATCTTATAAGATGTTAACTTTATTTGTGAGGTTTATGTTATGGGACAGTAGAAAATTTAAAAAAATCAGAAAACAGCCGTATACTTGCTGAATGTGCACAAAAACAGACACAAATAGCAAAACACATCCAAACAGTGAAATCATTGCAAAATCAAACACTGAAGGCATATAACTATATCTTATAAGATTTTAACTTTATTTGTGAGGTTTATGTTATGGGACAGTAGAAAATAGAAAAAAATCAGAAAACAGCCGTATACTTGCTGAATGTGCACAAAAACAGACACAAATAGCAAAACACATCCAAACAGTGAAATCATTGCAAAATCAAACACTGAAGGCATATAACTATATCTTATAAGATTTTAACTTTATTTGTGAGGTTTATGTTATGGGACAGTAGAAAATAGAAAAAAATCAGAAAACAGCCGTATACTTGCTGAATGTGCACAAAAACAGACACAAATAGAAAAACACATCCAAACAGTGAAATCATTGCAAAATCAAACACTGAAGGCATATAACTATATCTTATAAGATTTTAACTTTATTTTTGAGGTTTATGTTATGGGACAGTAGAAAATTGAAAAAAATCAGAAAACAGCCGTATACTTGCACAAAAACAGACACAAATAGAAAAACACATCCAAACAGTGAAATCATTGCAAAATCAAACACTGAGGGTACAGACATATATCTTATAAGATGTTAACTTTATTTGTGAGGTTTATGTTATGGGACAGTAGAAAATTGAAAAAAATCAGAAAACAGCCGTATACTTGCTGAATATGCACAAAAACAGACACAAATAGAAAAACACATCCAAACAGTGAAATCATTGCAAAATCAAACACTGAGGGTAAATAACTATATCTTATAAGATTTTAACTTTATTTGTGAGGTTTATGTTATGGGACAGTAGAAAATTGAAAAAAATCAGAAAACAGCCGTATACTTGCACAAAAACAGACACAAATAGAAAAACACATCCAAACAGTGAAATCATTGCAAAATCAAACACTTTGGGTACAGAAGTATATCTTATAAGATGTTAACTTTATTTGTGAGGTTTATGTTATGGGACAGTAGAAAATTTAAAAAAATCAGAAAACAGCCGTATACTTGCTGAATGTGCACAAAAACAGACACAAATAGCAAAACACATCCAAACAGTGAAATCATTGCAAAATCAAACACTGAAGGCATATAACTATATCTTATAAGATTTTAACTTTATTTGTGAGGTTTATGTTATGGGACAGTAGAAAATAGAAAAAAATCAGAAAACAGCCGTATACTTGCTGAATGTGCACAAAAACAGACACAAATAGAAAAACACATCCAAACAGTGAAATCATTGCAAAATCAAACACTTTGGGTACAGAAGTATATCTTATAAGATGTTAACTTTATTTGTGAGGTTTATGTTATGGGACAGTAGAAAATTTAAAAAAATCAGAAAACAGCCGTATACTTGCTGAATGTGCACAAAAACAGACACAAATAGCAAAACACATCCAAACAGTGAAATCATTGCAAAATCAAACACTGAAGGCATATAACTATATCTTATAAGATTTTAACTTTATTTGTGAGGTTTATGTTATGGGACAGTAGAAAATAGAAAAAAATCAGAAAACAGCCGTATACTTGCTGAATGTGCACAAAAACAGGCACAAATAGCAAAACACATCCAAACAGTGAAATCATTGCAAAATCAAACACTGAAGGCATATAACTATATCTTATAAGATTTTAACTTTATTTGTGAGGTTTATGTTATGGGACAGTAGAAAATAGAAAAAAATCAGAAAACAGCCGTATACTTGCTGAATGTGCACAAAAACAGACACAAATAGACAAACACATCCAAACAGTGAAATCATTGCAAAATCAAACACTGAGGGTACAGACATATATCTTATAAGATGTTAACTTTATTTTTTTGAGGTTTATGTTATGGGACAGTAGAAAATTGAAAAAAATCAGAAAACAGCCGTATACTTGCACAAAAACAGACACAAATAGAAAAACACATCCAAACAGTGAAATCATTGCAAAATCAAACACTGAAGGCATATAACTATATCTTATAAGATTTTAACTTTATTTGTGAGGTTTATGTTATGGGACAGTAGAAAATTGAAAAAAATCAGAAAACAGCCGTATACTTGCACAAAAACAGACACAAATAGAAAAACACATCCAAACAGTGAAATCATTGCAAAATCAAACACTGAGGGTAAATAACTATATCTTATAAGATTTTAACTTTATTTGTGAGGTTTATGTTATGGGACAGTAGAAAATTGAAAAAAATCAGAAAACAGCCGTATACTTGCACAAAAACAGACACAAATAGAAAAACACATCCAAACAGTGAAATCATTGCAAAATCAAACGCTAAAGAAATATAACTATTTCTTATAAGATTTTAACTTTATTTGTGAGGTTTATGTTATGGGACAGTAGAAAAATGAAAAAAATCAGAAAACAGCCGTATTCTTGCTGAATGTGCACAAAAACAGACAGAAATAGTAAAAAACATCCAAACAGTGAAATCATTGCAAAATCAAACACTGAGGGGACAGAAGTATATCTTATAAGATTTTAACTTTATTTGTGAGGTTCATGTAATGGGACAGTAGAAAAATGAAAAAAATAAGAAAACAGCCGTATTCTTGCTGAATGTGCACAAAAACAGACACAAATAGAAAAACACATCCAAACAGTGAAATCATTGCAAAATCAAACACTGAGGGTACAGAAGTGTATCTTATAAGATGTTAACTTTATTTGTGAGGTTCATGTTATGGAACAGTAGAAAAATGAAAAAAATCAGAAAACAGCCGTATTCTTGCTGAATGTGCACAAAAACAGACACAAATAGAAAAACACATCCAAACAGTGAAATTATTGCAAAATCAAACGCTAAAGAAATATAACTATTTCTTTTAAGATTTTAACTTTATTTGTGAGGTTTATGTTATGGGACAGCAGAAAAATGAAAAAAATCAGAAAACAGCCGTATTCTTGCTGAATGTGCACAAAAACAGACACAAATAGAAAAACACATCCAAACAGTGAAATTATTGCAAAATCAAACGCTAAAGGTATATAACTATTTCTTATAAGATTTTAACTTTATTTGTGAGGTTCATGTTATGGGACAGTAGAAAAATGAAAAAAATCAGAAAACAGCCGTATTCTTGCTGAATGCGCACAAAAACAGACACAAATAGAAAAACACATCCAAACAGTGAAATCATTGCAAAATCAAACACTGAGGGTACAGAAGTATATCTTATAAGATGTTAACTTTATTTGTGAGGTTCATGTTATGGAACAGTAGAAAAATTAAAAAAATCAGAAAACAGCCATATTCTTGCTGAATTTGCACAAAAACAGACACAAATAGAAAAACACATCCAAACAGTGAAATCATTGCAAAATCAAACAATGAGGGGACAGAAGTATATCTTATAAGATGTTAACTTTATTTGTGAGGTTCATGTTATGGAACAGTAGAAAAATGAAAAAAATCAGAAAACAGCCGTATTCTTGCTGAATGTGCAAAAAAACAGACACAAAAAGAAAAACACATCTAAACAGTGAAATCATTGCAAAATCAAACGCTAAAGAAATATAACTATTTCTTATAAGATTTTAACTTTATGTGTGAGGTTTATGTTATGGGACAGTAGAAAAATGAAATAAATCTGAAAACAGCCATATTCTTGCTGAATTTGCACAAAAACAGACACAAATAGAAAAACACATCCAAACAGTGAAATTATTGCAAAATCAAACGCTTAACGTATAAAACTATATCTAATAAGATATTAACTTTATTTGTGAGGTATATGTTATGGGACAGTAGAAAAATGAAAAAAATCACAAAACAGCCGTATTCTTGCAGAATGCGCACAAAAACAGACACAAATAGAAAAACACATCCAAACAGTGAAATCATTGCAAAATCAAACACTGAGGGTACAGAAGTATATCTTATAAGATGTTAACTTTATTTGTGAGGTTCATGTTATGGAACAGTAGAAAAATGAAAAAAATCAGAAAACAGCCATATTCTTGCTGAATTTGCACAAAAACAGACACAAATAGAAAAACACATCCAAACAGTGAAATCATTGCAAAATCAAACACTGAGGGTACAGAAGTATATCTTATAAGATGTTAACTTTATTTGTGAGGTTCATGTTATGGAACAGTAGAAAAATGAAAAAAATCAGAAAACAGCCATATTCTTGCTGAATTTGCACAAAAACAGACACAAATAGAAAAACACATCCAAACAGTGAAATTATTGCAAAATCAAACGCTAAAGAAATATAACTATTTCTTTTAAGATTTTAACTTTATTTGTGAGGTTTATGTTATGGGACAGTAGAAAAATGAAAAAAATCAGAAAACAGCCGTATTCTTGCTGAATGCGCACAAAAACAGACACAAATAGAAAAACACATCCAAACAGTGAAATCATTGCAAAATCAAACACTGAGGGTACAGAAGTATATCTTATAAGATGTTAACTTTATTTGTGAGGTTCATGTTATGGAACAGTAGAAAAATTAAAAAAATCAGAAAACAGCCATATTCTTGCTGAATTTGCACAAAAACAGACACAAATAGAAAAACACATCCAAACAGTGAAATCATTGCAAAATCAAACAATGAGGGGACAGAAGTATATCTTATAAGATGTTAACTTTATTTGTGAGGTTCATGTTATGGAACAGTAGAAAAATGAAAAAAATCAGAAAACAGCCGTATTCTTGCTGAATGTGCAAAAAAACAGACACAAAAAGAAAAACACATCTAAACAGTGAAATCATTGCAAAATCAAACGCTGAAGAAATATAACTATTTCTTATAAGATTTTAACTTTATGTGTGAGGTTTATGTTATGGGACAGTAGAAAAATGAAATAAATCTGAAAACAGCCATATTCTTGCTGAATTTGCACAAAAACAGACACAAATAGAAAAACACATCCAAACAGTGAAATTATTGCAAAATCAAACGCTTAACGTATAAAACTATATCTAATAAGATATTAACTTTATTTGTGAGGTTTATGTTATGGGACAGTAGAAAAATGAAAAAAATCACAAAACAGCCGTATTCTTGCAGAATGCGCACAAAAACAGACACAAATAGAAAAACACATCCAAACAGTGAAATCATTGCAAAATCAAACACTGAGGGTACAGAAGTATATCTTATAAGATGTTAACTTTATTTGTGAGGTTCATGTTATGGAACAGTAGAAAAATGAAAAAAATCAGAAAACAGCCATATTCTTGCTGAATTTGCACAAAAACAGACACAAATAGAAAAACACATCCAAACAGTGAAATCATTGCAAAATCAAACACTGAGGGTACAGAAGTATATCTTATAAGATGTTAACTTTATTTGTGAGGTTCATGTTATGGAACAGTAGAAAAATGAAAAAAATCAGAAAACAGCCATATTCTTGCTGAATTTGCACAAAAACAGACACAAATAGAAAAACACATCCAAACAGTGAAATCATTGCAAAATCAAACGCTAAAGAAATATAACTATTTCTTATAAGATTTTAACTTTATGTGTGAGGTTTATGTTATGGGACAGTAGAAAAATGAAATAAATCAGAAAACTGCCGTATTCTTGCTGAATGTGCACAAAACAGACAGAAATAGAAAAACACATCCAAACAGTGAAATCATTGCAAAATCAAACACTGAGGGTAAAGAAGTGTATCTTATAAGATGTTAACTTTATTTGTGAGGTTCATGTTATGGGACAGTAGAAAAATGAAATAAATCAGAAAACAGCCGTATTCTTGCTGAAAGTGCACAAAAACAGACAGAGATAGAAAAACACATCCAAACAGTGAAATTATTGCAAAATCAAACGCTAAAGAAATATAACTATTTCTTTTAAGATTTTAACTTTATTTGTGAGGTTTATGTTATGGGACAGTAGAAAAATGAAAAAAATCAGAAAACAGCCGTATTCTTGCTGAATGTGCACAAAAACAGACACAAATAGAAAAACACATCCAAACAGTGAAATTATTGCAAAATCAAACGCTTAACGTATAAAACTATATCTTATAAGATATTAACTTTATTTGTGAGGTTTATGTTATGGGACAGTAGAAAAATGAAAAAAATCACAAAACAGCCGTATTCTTGCAGAATGCGCACAAAAACAGACACAAATAGAAAAACACATCCAAACAGTGAAATCATTACAAAATCAAACACTGAGGGTACAGAAGTATATCTTATAAGATGTTAACTTTATTTGTGAGGTTCATGTTATGGAACAGTAGAAAAATGAAAAAAATCAGAAAACAGCCATATTCTTGCTGAATTTGCACAAAAACAGACACAAATAGAAAAACACATCCAAACAGTGAAATCATTGCAAAATCAAACACTGAGGGTACAGAAGTATATCTTATAAGATGTTAACTTTATTTGTGAGGTTCATGTTATGGAACAGTAGAAAAATGAAAAAAATCAGAAAACAGCCATATTCTTGCTGAATTTGCACAAAAACAGACACAAATAGAAAAACACATCCAAACAGTGAAATCATTGCAAAATCAAACACTGAGGGTACAGAAGTATATCTTATAAGATGTTAACTTTATTTGTGAGGTTCATGTTATGGAACAGTAGAAAAATGAAAAAAATCAGAAAACAGCCATATTCTTGCTGAATTTGCACAAAAACAGACACAAATAGAAAAACACATCCAAACAGTGAAATCATTGCAAAATCAAACGCTAAAGAAATATAACTATTTCTTATAAGATTTTAACTTTATGTGTGAGGTTTATGTTATGGGACAGTAGAAAAATGAAATAAATCAGAAAACAGCCGTATTCTTGCTGAATTTGCACAAAAACAGACACAAATAGAAAAACACATCCAAACAGTGAAATCATTGCAAAATCAAACACTGAGGGGACAGAAGTATATCTTAAAAGATGTTAACTTTATTTGTGAGGTTTATGTTATGGGACAGTAGAAAAATGAAAAAAATAAGAAAACAGCCGTATTCTTGCTGAATGTGCACAAAAACAGACACAAATAGAAAAACACATCCAAACAGTGAAATCATTGCAAAATCAAACACTGAGGGGACAGAAGTATATCTTATAAGATGTTAACTTTATTTGTGAGGTTTATGTTATGGGACAGTAGAAAAATGAAAAAAATCAGAAAACAGCCGTATTCTTGCTGAATGTGCACAAAAACAGACAGAAATAAAAAAACACATCCAAACAGTGAAATTATTGCAAAATCAAACGCTAAAGAAATATAACTATTTCTTATAAGATTTTAACTTTATTTGTGAGGTTTATGTTATGGAACAGTAGAAAAATGAAAAAAATCAGAAAACAGCCGTATTCTTGCTGAATGTGCACAAAACAGACAGAAATAGAAAAACACATCCAAACAGTGAAATCATTGCAAAATCAAACACTGAGGGTAAAGAAGTGTATCTTATAAGATGTTAACTTTATTTGTGAGGTTCATGTTATGGGACAGTAGAAAAATGAAATAAATCAGAAAACAGCCGTATTCTTGCTGAATGTGCACAAAAACAGACAGAGATAGAAAAACACATCCAAACAGTGAAATTATTGCAAAATCAAACGCTAAAGAAATATAACTATTTCTTTTAAGATTTTAACTTTATTTGTGAGGTTTATGTTATGGGACAGTAGAAAAATGAAAAAAATCAGAAAACAGCCGTATTCTTGCTGAATGTGCACAAAAACAGACACAAATAGAAAAACACATCCAAACAGTGAAATTATTGCAAAATCAAACGCTAAAGGTATATAACTATTTCTTATAAGATTTTAACTTTATTTGTGAGGTTCATGTTATGGGACAGTAGAAAAATGAAAAAAATCAGAAAACAGCCGTATTCTTGCTGAATGCGCACAAAAACAGACACAAATAGAAAAACACATCCAAACAGTGAAATCATTGCAAAATCAAACACTGAGGGTACAGAAGTATATCTTATAAGATGTTAACTTTATTTGTGAGGTTCATGTTATGGAACAGTAGAAAAATTAAAAAAATCAGAAAACAGCCATATTCTTGCTGAATTTGCACAAAAACAGACACAAATAGAAAAACACATCCAAACAGTGAAATCATTGCAAAATCAAACACTGAGGGGACAGAAGTATATCTTATAAGATGTTAACTTTATTTGTGAGGTTCATGTTATGGAACAGTAGAAAAATGAAAAAAATCAGAAAACAGCCGTATTCTTGCTGAATGTGCAAAAAAACAGACACAAAAAGAAAAACACATCTAAACAGTGAAATCATTGCAAAATCAAACGCTAAAGAAATATAACTATTTCTTATAAGATTTTAACTTTATGTGTGAGGTTTATGTTATGGGACAGTAGAAAAATGAAATAAATCTGAAAACAGCCATATTCTTGCTGAATTTGCACAAAAACAGACACAAATAGAAAAACACATCCAAACAGTGAAATTATTGCAAAATCAAACGCTTAACGTATAAAACTATATCTAATAAGATATTAACTTTATTTGTGAGGTTTATGTTATGGGACAGTAGAAAAATGAAAAAAATCACAAAACAGCCGTATTCTTGCAGAATGCGCACAAAAACAGACACAAATAGAAAAACACATCCAAACAGTGAAATCATTGCAAAATCAAACACTGAGGGTACAGAAGTATATCTTATAAGATGTTAACTTTATTTGTGAGGTTCATGTTATGGAACAGTAGAAAAATGAAAAAAATCAGAAAACAGCCATATTCTTGCTGAATTTGCACAAAAACAGACACAAATAGAAAAACACATCCAAACAGTGAAATCATTGCAAAATCAAACACTGAGGGTACAGAAGTATATCTTATAAGATGTTAACTTTATTTGTGAGGTTCATGTTATGGAACAGTAGAAAAATGAAAAAAATCAGAAAACAGCCATATTCTTGCTGAATTTGCACAAAAACAGACACAAATAGAAAAACACATCCAAACAGTGAAATTATTGCAAAATCAAACGCTAAAGAAATATAACTATTTCTTTTAAGATTTTAACTTTATTTGTGAGGTTTATGTTATGGGACAGTAGAAAAATGAAAAAAATCAGAAAACAGCCGTATTCTTGCTGAATGCGCACAAAAACAGACACAAATAGAAAAACACATCCAAACAGTGAAATCATTGCAAAATCAAACACTGAGGGTACAGAAGTATATCTTATAAGATGTTAACTTTATTTGTGAGGTTCATGTTATGGAACAGTAGAAAAATTAAAAAAATCAGAAAACAGCCATATTCTTGCTGAATTTGCACAAAAACAGACACAAATAGAAAAACACATCCAAACAGTGAAATCATTGCAAAATCAAACAATGAGGGGACAGAAGTATATCTTATAAGATGTTAACTTTATTTGTGAGGTTCATGTTATGGAACAGTAGAAAAATGAAAAAAATCAGAAAACAGCCGTATTCTTGCTGAATGTGCAAAAAAACAGACACAAAAAGAAAAAACACATCTAAACAGTGAAATCATTGCAAAATCAAACGCTGAAGAAATATAACTATTTCTTATAAGATTTTAACTTTATGTGTGAGGTTTATGTTATGGGACAGTAGAAAAATGAAATAAATCTGAAAACAGCCATATTCTTGCTGAATTTGCACAAAAACAGACACAAATAGAAAAACACATCCAAACAGTGAAATTATTGCAAAATCAAACGCTTAACGTATAAAACTATATCTAATAAGATATTAACTTTATTTGTGAGGTTTATGTTATGGGACAGTAGAAAAATGAAAAAAATCACAAAACAGCCGTATTCTTGCAGAATGCGCACAAAAACAGACACAAATAGAAAAACACATCCAAACAGTGAAATCATTGCAAAATCAAACACTGAGGGTACAGAAGTATATCTTATAAGATGTTAACTTTATTTGTGAGGTTCATGTTATGGAACAGTAGAAAAATGAAAAAAATCAGAAAACAGCCATATTCTTGCTGAATTTGCACAAAAACAGACACAAATAGAAAAACACATCCAAACAGTGAAATCATTGCAAAATCAAACACTGAGGGTACAGAAGTATATCTTATAAGATGTTAACTTTATTTGTGAGGTTCATGTTATGGAACAGTAGAAAAATGAAAAAAATCAGAAAACAGCCATATTCTTGCTGAATTTGCACAAAAACAGACACAAATAGAAAAACACATCCAAACAGTGAAATCATTGCAAAATCAAACGCTAAAGAAATATAACTATTTCTTATAAGATTTTAACTTTATGTGTGAGGTTTATGTTATGGGACAGTAGAAAAATGAAATAAATCAGAAAACTGCCGTATTCTTGCTGAATGTGCACAAAACAGACAGAAATAGAAAAACACATCCAAACAGTGAAATCATTGCAAAATCAAACACTGAGGGTAAAGAAGTGTATCTTATAAGATGTTAACTTTATTTGTGAGGTTCATGTTATGGGACAG
>NW_026704165.1:0-2500 GCF_958295425.1 Solea solea
GTCAACTTTGTGTGAAGAGCCACTCTTTGGAAATTTCGTCAGAGTGCCACCTTTTCGAAATTTCTTCTAAGTGCTCTCAAAAGCTGGGTTTCTATATATGTGCCGGGAGTGTCGCACAAAACCCACAAACTCGACCAAACATGCTCTCTGGCCTATGTTGCGCAGCATCCCGGTAAACCTCTAACTCGCCCAATTGTCAATGTTTCGCCACAAAAACAACTTTATTCTACTCGCCTGGTCCCTGCCAAGGGCCCTGCGTTGTTTGATTTTGATTAAATTGCTTTTTTACACATTTTCCCCGTGCCCCTGGTAGCCAAGGGCACTTAGAAGAAATTTCAGATTCTCGCCTCGTGCCCCTGGTAGCCAAGGGCACTTAGAGTAAATTTTGAAAAAGTTGGCACTTAGAAGAAATTTCAGATTCGTGCCCCTGGTAGCCAAGGGCACTTAGAGTAAATTTTGAAAAGTTGGCACTTAGAAGAAATTTCGAAAAGTCGGCACTTAGAAGAATTTCCGAGTCGCCCCGGTTCTCGGGGACCGGGCCGAGCGCCGACCTCTGTCCGAGCGCGAGCGCCTATTTTCGGATAAGTTGGGACGACTTCCACGGTCCGTATCTCGGTCATTTCTCCACCTTTTCGGATGGAACCAACGGTGTCGCGTTGCCCCGGTCCCCGCCGAGGGCCCTGGGGCGTGGGATCCTGAGTTTTCCCCGTGCTTCCTGTGGTTTTCGGCCGTGGAAAAACCCTAGGCGCGCCGGTTCTCGGGACCGGGCCGAGCGCCGACCTCTGTCCGAGCGCGAGCGCCTATTTTCGGATACGCCGAGTCGATTTCAACGGTCCGTATCTCGGTCATTTATCCACCTTTTCGGGTGGAACCGACGGTGTCGCGTTGCCCCGGTCCCCGCCGAGGGCCGTGGGGCGTGGGATCCTGAGATTTCCCCGTGCTTCCTGTGGTTTTCGGCCGTGGAAAAACCCTAGGCGCGCCGGTTCTCGGGACCGGGCCGAGCGCCGACCTCTGTCCGAGCGCGAGCGCCTATTTTCGGATACGCCGAGTCGATTTCAACGGTCCGTATCTCGGTCATTTATCCACCTTTTCGGGTGGAACCGACGGTGTCGCGTTGCCCCGGTCCCCGCCGAGGGCCGTGGGGCGTCGGGTCCTGAGTTTTCCCCGTGCTTCCTATGGTTTTCGGCCCTCGAAAAACCCAATTCGCCCCGGTTCGAAAAAGCGGCACTTAGAAGAAATTTCGAAAAAGTGCGCTCACTTGGAAGCCGTGTTCCTATGTATGTGCCGGGAGTGTCGCACACAACCCACACAAACTCGACCAAACATGCTCTCTGGCCCATGTTGCGCAGCATCCCGGTAAACTCGGCCAAACATGCTCTCTGGCCCATGTTGCGCAGCATCCCGGTAAACTCGAACCAAACATGCTCTCTGGCCCATGTTGCGCAGCATCCCGGTAAACCTCCGCCGCGGTTCTCGGGACCGGGGCCGAGCGCGAGCGCCTATTTTCGGGTAAATTGTGACGACTTTTGACGGGCCGTATCTCGGTCATTTCTCCACCTTTTCGGGTGGAACCAACGGTGTCGCGTTGCCCCGGTCCCCGCCGAGGGCCCTGGGACGTCGGGTCCCGAATTTTCCCCGTGCTTCCTATGGTTTTCGGCCGTGGGAAAACCCTATTCGCCCCGGTTCTCGGGACCCCGGCCGAGCGCCGACCTCTGCCCGAGCGCGAGCGCCTATTTTCGGGGTAAATTGTGACGACTTCCACGGGTCATATCTCGGTCATTTCTCCACCTTTTCGCATGGAACCAGCGGCGTTCCACTCCTCTGGCCCCTGCGCAGAGCCCTGCGTTGTGACATTTTGATAAAAGCATCACCCTGGGTGGCCCTGGGAGGCGTACCTATTTTTTTGGCATAAAGAGGGGCGATTTAAAACGGGCCGTATCTCCGTCACTCCTGCACCTTTTCGCATGGGATGAACGGCGTTCCACTCCTCTGGACCCTGTGCAGAGCCCTGCCTTGTAACATTTTGATAAAATCACGTTTTTAGCCATTCTCCCGTCGGTGGCCCTGGGAGGCGTACCTATTTTTTTGGCTTAAAGAGGGGCGATTTACAACGGGCCGTATTTCGGTCACTCCTGCACCTTTTCGCATGGGATGAACGGCGTTCCACTCCTCTGGACCCTGTGCAGAGCCCTGCCTTGTAACATTTTGATAAAATCACGTTTTTAGCCATTCTCCCGTCGGTGGCCCTGGGAGGCGTACCTATTTTTTTGGCTTAAAGAGGGGCGATTTACAACGGGCCGTATTTCGGTCACTCCTGCACCTTTTCGCATGGGATGAACGGCGTTCCACTCCTCTGGACCCTGTGCAGAGCCCTGCCTTGTAACATTTTGATAAAATCACGTTTTTAGCCATTCTCCCGTCGGTGGCTCCTCTGGCTCTCTGCTCCCCCAGCCTGGGCTCCTCACCTTGGGCCACAGCCCCCTGCTCACAGAGCCCCCTG
>NW_026704165.1:12500-15000 GCF_958295425.1 Solea solea
AGATTCGTGCCCCTGGTAGCCAAGGGCACTTAGAGTAAATTTTGAAAAGTTGGCACTTAGAAGAAATTTCGAAAAGTCGGCACTTAGAAGAATTTCCGAGTCGCCCCGGTTCTCGGGGACCGGGCCGAGCGCCGACCTCTGTCCGAGCGCGAGCGCCTATTTTCGGATAAGTTGGGACGACTTCCACGGTCCGTATCTCGGTCATTTCTCCACCTTTTCGGATGGAACCAACGGTGTCGCGTTGCCACCGGTCCCCGCCGAGGGCCCTGGGGCGTGGGATCCTGAGTTTTCCCCGTGCTTCCTGTGGTTTTCGGCCGTGGAAAAACCCTAGGCGCGCCGGTTCTCGGGACCGGGCCGAGCGCCGACCTCTGTCCGAGCGCGAGCGCCTATTTTCGGATACGCCGAGTCGATTTCAACGGTCCGTATCTCGGTCATTTATCCACCTTTTCGGGTGGAACCGACGGTGTCGCGTTGCCCCGGTCCCCGCCGAGGGCCGTGGGGCGTGGGATCCTGAGATTTCCCCGTGCTTCCTGTGGTTTTCGGCCGTGGAAAAACCCTAGGCGCGCCGGTTCTCGGGACCGGGCCGAGCGCCGACCTCTGTCCGAGCGCGAGCGCCTATTTTCGGATACGCCGAGTCGATTTCAACGGTCCGTATCTCGGTCATTTATCCACCTTTTCGGGTGGAACCGACGGTGTCGCGTTGCCCCGGTCCCCGCCGAGGGCCGTGGGGCGTCGGGTCCTGAGTTTTCCCCGTGCTTCCTATGGTTTTCGGCCCTCGAAAAACCCAATTCGCCCCGGTTCGAAAAAGCGGCACTTAGAAGAAATTTCGAAAAAGTGCGCTCACTTGGAAGCCGTGTTCCTATGTATGTGCCGGGAGTGTCGCACACAACCCACACAAACTCGACCAAACATGCTCTCTGGCCCATGTTGCGCAGCATCCCGGTAAACTCGGCCAAACATGCTCTCTGGCCCATGTTGCGCAGCATCCCGGTAAACTCGAACCAAACATGCTCTCTGGCCCATGTTGCGCAGCATCCCGGTAAACCTCCGCCGCGGTTCTCGGGACCGGGGCCGAGCGCGAGCGCCTATTTTCGGGTAAATTGTGACGACTTTTGACGGGCCGTATCTCGGTCATTTCTCCACCTTTTCGGGTGGAACCAACGGTGTCGCGTTGCCCCGGTCCCCGCCGAGGGCCCTGGGACGTCGGGTCCCGAATTTTCCCCGTGCTTCCTATGGTTTTCGGCCGTGGGAAAACCCTATTCGCCCCGGTTCTCGGGACCCCGGCCGAGCGCCGACCTCTGCCCGAGCGCGAGCGCCTATTTTCGGGGTAAATTGTGACGACTTCCACGGGTCATATCTCGGTCATTTCTCCACCTTTTCGCATGGAACCAGCGGCGTTCCACTCCTCTGGCCCCTGCGCAGAGCCCTGCGTTGTGACATTTTGATAAAAGCATCACCCTGGGTGGCCCTGGGAGGCGTACCTATTTTTTTGGCATAAAGAGGGGCGATTTAAAACGGGCCGTATCTCCGTCACTCCTGCACCTTTTCGCATGGGATGAACGGCGTTCCACTCCTCTGGACCCTGTGCAGAGCCCTGCCTTGTAACATTTTGATAAAATCACGTTTTTAGCCATTCTCCCGTCGGTGGCCCTGGGAGGCGTACCTATTTTTTTGGCTTAAAGAGGGGCGATTTACAACGGGCCGTATTTCGGTCACTCCTGCACCTTTTCGCATGGGATGAACGGCGTTCCACTCCTCTGGACCCTGTGCAGAGCCCTGCCTTGTAACATTTTGATAAAATCACGTTTTTAGCCATTCTCCCGTCGGTGGCCCTGGGAGGCGTACCTATTTTTTTGGCTTAAAGAGGGGCGATTTACAACGGGCCGTATTTCGGTCACTCCTGCACCTTTTCGCATGGGATGAACGGCGTTCCACTCCTCTGGACCCTGTGCAGAGCCCTGCCTTGTAACATTTTGATAAAATCACGTTTTTAGCCATTCTCCCGTCGGTGGCTCCTCTGGCTCTCTGCTCCCCCAGCCTGGGCTCCTCACCTTGGGCCACAGCCCCCTGCTCACAGAGCCCCCTGCTCCTCTGGCTCTCTGCTCCCCCAGCCTGGGCTCCTCACCTTGGGCCACAGCCCCCTGCTCCTCTGGCTCTCTGCTCCCCCAGCCTGGGCTCCTCACCTTGGGCCACAGCCCCCTGCTCCTCTGGCTCTCTGCTCCCCCAGCCTGGGCTCCTCACCTTGGGCCACAGCCCCCTGCTCACAGAGCCCCCTGCTCCTCTGGCTCTCTGCTCCCCCAGCCTGGGCTCCTCACCTTGGGCCACAGCCCCCTGCTCCTCTGGCTCTCTGCTCCCCCAGCCTGGGCTCCTCACCTTGGGCCACAGCCCCCTGCTCCTCTGGCTCTCTGCTCCCCCAGCCTGGGCTCCTCACCTTGGGCCACAGCCCCCTGCTTCTCTGGCTCTCTGCTCCCACAGCCTGAGCTCCTCACCTTGGGCCACA